>NC_057810.1:39416151-39417112 GCF_018294505.1 Triticum aestivum
GGCGGCGGCGGCAGGTCGGGGTGGGGGGTGCGGCGGCGGCGCAGGTCGGGGTCGGGGGGTGCGGCGGCGGCAGCTCGGGGTGTGGGGAGACAGTGAGTGGATCGGGGATAACGCGAGTGGATAAGGTCAACTATGCCGACGGCATAGCCGTCGGCATAGCTCAGGGCGCCACGTGGCACCTATGCCGACGGCTTAGCCGTAGGCATACTTTTTTTTCTTTTTTATTAACCACGTCACCGATCCGCGTATAAGCTTCCCTATGGCCGCAGAGCCGTCGGCATATTTTTATTTTTACTTTTCTTATTTTGTATAAATTTTGTAATGTTTTCTTATTTTTTATAAATATTTTAATGTTTTCTTATACATATTTTTTACATGCAGAACATTATTTAAAATGTACCATACATTTTCTTTAATGATTTGAAACATTATTTTTAATGACATGATCTTTTTTTATATTGTACAATAATTTTCTAAAATATCACGTATATATTTTTCTATGGTCTCGTGAAAGGTGATACATAGGAGAGCAACTGACTGAGGGGTACCGTTACCGAGTGCCTGATCTGGTAACTATGCGAGTGCCTGATCCGTCTACTACCGTGTCATCGCCGTCCGTTAAGGGGGGCCACGCCCCGGAGACGCGTGCCGCCTCTTCGGACATGCCACCACACCACCCCGCATGTATGAGGGCCCGGTGCGACGCTCCGGTGGCATTGCTACCCCCCCCCCCCAGGGCCCCCGACCCGCCTAACCCTGTAGCGTTTGACCATGGGATCTAGCCCTTTGACTTTGCACGGACAGGATTTGACCAGTGGACCTCTCCACCCGGTTGTGTTAGGTCAGCCCATAGGAACACTTTGGAGCAACATCCGGGCCAGACCCACAGCAAGATCCCCTTCGTGTAGACCCGACGCGTCCGTTTCCCCCCTCCAGGTGCCGGCGGTGGCGCCGTCCGTGA
>NC_057810.1:39417540-39418408 GCF_018294505.1 Triticum aestivum
CACGGACGGGCTTTGACCAGCGGACCTCCCCACCCGGTTGTGTTAGGTCAGCCCATAGGAACACTTTGGAGCAACATCCGGGCCAGACCCACAACAAGATCCCCTCCGTGTAGACCCGACGCGTCCGTTTCCCCCCTCCAAGTGCCGGCGGCGGCGCCGTCCGTGAGGGGAGGCACACCCCAGACACGCGTGCCGGGCGTTTGCAACCACCACAACACTTCCAAACTCGTAAGAGGCCGCCTACGCAAGATTTGGCGGCATGCTAGCCCCCGGAGGCCGCCGGCCACAGCCGTAGACGCGCGAAGGGCAATCCGTGTAGAGGGAATTTTTCGGATACTTCTCCATCACCAAAAATTATGAAAAAAAAATTATCGTTCCTATATCACATGTGCCCACGTCGTGCAAAAAAACTCATGATTTTATCGCGCTCCGAGTATTTAATAATATTCACGCCGCATCGTTACCGCAAAATGGCTACTACCGTGTCATCGCCGTCCGTGAGGGGGGCCACGCCCCGGAGACACGTGCCGCCTCTTCGGACATGCCACCACACCACCCCGCATGTATGAGGGCCCGGTGCGACGCTCCGGTGGCATTGCTACCCTCCCAGGGCCCCCGTCACGCCTAACCCTGTAGCGTTTGACCAAGGGATCTAGCCCTTTGACTTTGCACGGACGGGATTTGACCAGTGGACCTCTCCACCCGGTTGTGTTAGGTCAGCCCATAGGAACACTTTGGAGCAACATCCGGGCCAGACCCACAGCAAGATCCCCTCCGTGTAGACCCGACGCGTCCGTTTCCCCCCTCCAAGTGCCGGCGGTGGCGCCGTCCGTGAGGGGGGCCAAACCCCGGAGACGCGTGCCGCCTC
>NC_057810.1:39418418-39419450 GCF_018294505.1 Triticum aestivum
GTGAGGGGGGCCAAACCCCGGAGACACGTGCCGCCTCTTCGGACATGCCACCACAACATCCCGCATGTATGAGGGCCCGGTGCGACGCTCCGCTGGCAATGCTACCCCCCCAGGGCCCCTGTCCTCCCTAACCCTAGAGCGGTTGACCACGAGATCTTGCCCTTTGACTTTCCACGAACATGCTTTGAACAGTGGACCTCTCCATCCGGTTGTGTTAGGTCAGCTCAAAGGGACACCTGGGAGCAACATCTGGGCCAAACCGACAGCTATATCCCCTCCGTGTAGACCCGATGCGTCCGTTTCCCCCCTCCAGGTGCCGGCGGCGGCGCCGTCCGTGAGGGGGGGCACACCCGGACACGCGTGCCGGGCGTTTGCAACCACCACAACACTTCCAAACACATGAGAGGCTGCCAACGCAAGATTTGGCGGCATGCTAGCCCCCGGAGGCCGCCGGCCACAGCCGTAGACGCGCGAAGGGCAATCCGCGTAGAGGGGATTTTTCGGATACTTCTCCATCACCAAAAATTATGAAAAAAATATTATCGTTCCTATAGCACATGTGCACACGTCGTGCAAAAAAAACTCATGATTTTATCACGCTCTGAGTATTTAATAATATTCACGCCGCATCGTTACCGCAGAATGGCTACTACCGTGTCATCGTCGTCCGTTAGGGGGGGCCATGCCCCGGAGACGCGTGCCGCCTCTTCGGACATGCCACCACACCACCCCGCATGTATGAGGGCCCGGTGCGACGCTCCGGTGGCATTGCTACCCCCCAGGGCCCCCGACCCGCCTAACCCTGTAGCATTTGACCACGGGATCTAGCCCTTTGACTTTGCACGGACGGGATTTGACCAGTGGACCTCTCCACCCGGTTGTGTTAGGTCAGCCCATAGGAACACTTTGGAGCAACATCCGGGCCAGACCCACAGCAAGATCCCCTCCGTGTAAACCCAACGCGTCCGTTTCCCGCCTCCAGGTGCCAGCGGTGGCGCCGTCCGTGAGGGGGGCCAAACCCCGGAGACGCGT
>NC_057810.1:39419788-39431175 GCF_018294505.1 Triticum aestivum
CACGCCCCTGAGATGCGTGCCGCCTCTTTGAACATGCCACAACACCACCTCGCACATGTATGAGGGTCCGGTACGATGCTCCGGTGGCATTGCTACCCCCCCCACCAGGGCCCCCATCCCGCCTAACCGTGAGCGGTTGACCACGAGATCTAGCCTTTTGACTTCCCACGGACGGGCTTTGACCAGTGGACCTCTGCACCCGGTTGTGTCAGGTCACCCGTAGGGACACCCGGGAGCAACATCCGGGCCAAACCCACAGCTACATCCACCGTGTAGACCCGACGCGTCCGTTTCCCCCCTCCAGGTGCCGGCGCCGTCCATGAGGGGGGCACACCGCGGACGTGAGGGGGGTCACACTCTGGAGACGGGTGTCGGGCGTTTGCAACCGCCACAAAACTTTTGTCGGCATAGCTGTTTTTTATTTTAATAAAATATAATGATCTATATTCAAAAGAACATGACCGCACATTATTAACGTGCTCGAAAAAATACAAACCATATATATATATATATTCATAATATATGAAAAAAATACAAACTACATATATATTCATATGTATGTTTATATTTAACATGCTACATGTTAGTTCATATAATAATACATAAAAAAGCATAAAAAAATACATATGAAAAAAAAGTCTACCTATGCGGCATAGAGACGGCCAGGTTTTAGGCGGCGGGCGGCGTGCCTCGGATCGCTGACGTGGCAGGTATGCCGACGGCAGCCGTCGGCTTAGCTCATGGACAATGCGCCGCGGATCTGTGATGTGGCGTGACGATATATGCCGACGGCAGGCCGTCCAGGCCGTCGGCATAGATTTTACGACGTTAGCCGCTGGTCACGGGCGGGGTCGCCGGGCCCACGGGTATGCCGACGGCCTGGGTATGCCGACGGCTGCTGTCGCCATGTTCGCAGCTGGGCCGACGACATATGTATGCCGACGGGTGCCGTCGGCTTAGCTCGTGGTAGCCCGACGGCCAAGATACGCCGACGGCCAAGACGTGGCTGTCGGCATAGCGCAAAGTAGGCCGACGGCAGCCGTCGGCATTGATTTGGCCGTCGGGGTAGGGCCAGTTTCCGATAGTGTATATACATCCGTATGTGGTTCATAGTGGAATCTCTATAAAGACTTATATTTAGGAACGGAGGGAGTACTTCTCAGTTGTCTAACTCTTGTGATGCTTAATTTCCTCCATCGCTGTCTACATCATGGAAATCGGGATACCGACATGTCCCATGGTGTCAACAAACAGCATAGTTACGTGCCGCGCCCACATGGAGCCACGTAGGCTGATATGGACGTGCACGGCCGGATTCTATCCGATCCAGATATCCTTGGGCAAGATCTCCGGCATCAGTTCTGGAACACGTCGACGGCCAAATTGAGGACGACCGATCATGCAGATCATTGTCGTGATGCGATAAGAGCACTAGGACCACCACTACACCGTTGCCTCCACCATGCCGATGCCATTGTCGCCATGGCGGAGGACACTGGTCCAATCCACATCCCGTGATTGATCCGAAGGAGAGGGGACACACGCCCCATACGCCTGTTACCTTGGATTGGTTTTTCATTATTAGGATGGTTCCTTTCAACTTGAGGCACTGCCTCATTAGCTCCTGTCCGTTGCCAAAGCGGACATCTAACCTTAGCAGGGAGTCTGGGAGGCCACCACCGGGCAGTGATTTCAAAGCATGACAGTGTGATATCGTCAAGTCTTGCTGCAAACTTGGGAGGCCACCACCGGGCAGTGATTTCAAAGGACAGTCAGATATCGTCAAGTATTGCAGCAAACTTGGGAGGCCACCATTAGGCAGTGATTTCAAGGCATCACAGAGACCAATGCTTAAGAATTGCAGTGAACTTGGGAGGCTATCATTGGGCAGCGATTTGAAGGCACCACAGACGTTGATTCAAATGTCGCAGAGAAGTTGGGACGCCGTCCTTGCGTGGTGATTGGTAGGCATGATATAACTCAATCTGTAGTATCATGAAGTTGGGAAGTCTTTGTAGCCCTGCAGGGAGGCACTGCAGCTTCTTGCAATCATGAAACTCGAACATCTGGAGGGAGGTGAGGAGCTAAAGGGCATCCTCTAGTTCCTTAGTGCAGCACTCGAACTCATGAACGCCAGAAAAGCGTAAGCTGGTGATGGTGGAGGAAGGTGGCGAAAAGTTGTTCCCCACAACCATACCAGGAGATCCTGGTAACCTAGAATTTCGATTTGGATTTGGACTAGGAGGTGGAGGAGTAGGACTAGCAGAACCGTGTGGATTCGACAGTGCAATCCCATTTGCATGACAAACCTGGTTTCCGCTACCAGGTGTGACTGCATCGAGGCTTGGATTTGTTGCATCACAAAGATCAAGTGGCCTATAACAAATAGAAAACACCACAAAGATATAATGATAAAAATTATGTAACGTATCAGATAGAAAAAGCTTTGGCAATTTCCTAGAAGTGAGATCCAAACAAGAGTTCAATGTAAGAACCACATACATCAAACTGCCCCCCAGATAAGTTGTTTGGGCATTAAACCCATTAAGCTACGCGTAAATGCCGGCTAACCAGCTACGCCACGCCGGTGAGAAATCTTTTGAAAATTTTTAGATGAAGATGTAGATTATTATTTTTATATGGAGGTGAGGACCTCTGGTACTTTTTAAATGGAGGCGAGATTTGCTGGTAGGCTGCGGTGGTATTTTTTTTTGTGAGAATTTTTTTCTGAGATGTTTTCTTAGACGGAGACGAGGACTCTATGTATTTTTTTATGTGAAAACGTGCTTAGAGCTCCTCTCAAGGGGCGCCACAGGGTGGCGCCCCAACCACTAGTGCTTGTGGAAGTGCAACAACATGAGAACTATGTGGTAGTACGATCGGCTTTAGCTCCCGGCTATTAACCTAAGGCACAAGAAAAGCATGAAGATAAGCACACTGACAAATAATAGTATGATAAGAGCAGCAAAACAAAGATATGAGAATTGTATTTCACACATCAGTAAGATTATTCAAACTATTTTTAAAATACTAGTGCATTGAAAGAACCGACTAACGTGTGATGCAAATAGACAAAAATAATAGACACAAGCATGATTCTAGAACTAGTACAATATGATGCAATAACTACCTGACTTCACAAAGAAGAAGCAATACCAAGATTTAGTCGACCTCCACTATAAATACAACATGAAAGTTACAAAGAGGAATTTCCTGGTGTTACGGATGACAAATTCTGCGAGGCAACAATAGGCAAGGAGAGGCCATATGCATGAGGGGAACCTGGGAAAACCTCAAATCTCCAATGAGTGGAGGGAGCTAAGGCCTTGGAGCGAATTGTCAAGTAGGCTCAGCTCTGGGCAATGGATGATCACCAAACTTTGTATATGGGGAGACGAGAGCAGAAGTTCACCTTCTCCTGCTACTATTTCCCCCACCACACCAACCCTTGTTTTGTTTTCACAATTATCTAATGTCAACTGGCTCAGATCTTGGAAGTGAGATAGGAACTGTTTCAATTCCTTCTCACCAGCACTACAATCGCTAATGCAGAAGCAATTAACTAGTAACTGTGCGACTTGCGGTAAACGTCTTAGCCTTCCTGGACGACGTGCTTCGTGTTATATAGTTGGGGTGCAAGCCCAGATATGCGTACATGTTGTTGAGGAATACATCTTGGAGGAGAAGAATACAAGAGATAAAGAAAATAAAGATTACATGAGTATCTAGCCTAACTCCTTCTTCGGTTAGCAAGGATCTCCTCTTGACGTACGTAGGGTACATGCATAAAGTCATACCACGTTTAACACCCTCCCTCAATCACAACTTTATCAAGTCAAGATTATGCTTGAAGTCTTCAAAACTTCTTGTGGGAAGAGCTTTGGTAAAACCATCCGCAACTTAGTCTTGAGAGTGAATAAACCGAGTATCCAAAAGTTTATTTGCAACTCTTTCTCGAACAAAGTGAAAATCTATCTCAATATGTTTAGTTCTAGCATGAAAAACTGGATTTGCTGATAAATAGGTAGCACCTAGATTATCACACCTTAAACATGGGGCTCTAGTGCTTTTCATACCTAGTTCCTTTAAAATTGACTGCACCCATATGATCTCTGTTGTTGCATTTCCCAATGCTTTGTACTCTACCTCTGTACTGGATCTTGAAACTGTGGCTTGCTTCCTTGCACTCCAAGATATCACATTAGGTCCAAAGAATGCTGCAAAGCCACCAGTTGAGCGTTTGTCATCTAGACACCCAGCCCAGTCTGAGTCAGAGAAGGCACTGATAAGTGTAGAGGATGACTTGCTGAAATTTAGGCCAATGCTCAATGTATTTCTCACATATCTTACTATACGTTTTGCAGCAGTCATATGAACAGTGGTAGGTGCATGGAGAAACTAACACACTTTGTTAACAACAACGGAGATATCTGGTTTGGTCAGTGTCAAGTATTGAAGTGCACCTACCAGGCTTCTGTATTTTGTACTATTTTCTGAACTCAGAAGCTCTTCTTCAGTAAGAGACAATTTTTCTATGCTAAATAAAGGAGTAGGTGCAGACTTACAACTTTGCAAACCAGCCTTTTTCACTAAGTCTGTTGCATACTTTTCTTGAGAGAGGTGAATACCATCCTTGTGTTGCTTGACCTCAATACCAAGAAAATAATGTAGATCTCCTAGATCCTTGAGAGCAAATTCTGCACTCAAATCCTTCAACAGTGCTGTTATTGCTTCATCAGATGAGCTTGTCACAATTATATCATCAACATATATGAGAACAAAAATGGATACACTTGACTTGTTGTAAATAAAAAATGAAGTGTCAGACTTTGAAGGAACAAAACCAAGTGCTTGCATCTTTTTACTAAGGCGAGAATACCATGCTCTTGGGGCCTGCTTCAGTCCATACAATGCCTTGTCAAGCTTGCACATATGAAGTGGTGCACGTGCATTTACAAACCCAGGTGGTTGTTTCATGTAAACCTCTTCTTCCAGAACACCATGGAGGAACACGTTCTGTACATCTAGCTGACGTAGACTCCATCCCCTGGACACAACAATGGACAAAACAAGACGAATAGTAGCAGCTTTTACAACTAGACTAAACGTGTCCTCATAGTCAATACCATACCGTTGTTTAAAGCCCTTTTGCAACAAGTCTAGCTTTTGTAATGGTCAATGGTTCCATCAGCTTTCCTTTTTATCCTCAAGACCCACTTATAGTCAATAAGATTTTTACCTCATTCTGGAGGAACCAAGTGCCATGTTCTGTTTTTCTTAAGTGCCATGATTTCATCATGCATTGCTTTTCTCCAACGTGCATCACCCAAAGCTTCTTCAAGAGTATTGGGTTCTCCTGGTTCACCTGTAGAACATACCAGCCCGTATTTTGTAACATGTTTATAATCAATAGGTTTAATTACCCCGTGGTTGTAGTCGTGTTCGACGCGGAGTAGCAACAGGAACTTCTGCAGAGAGCTCCGACACATAGAATCCCGAGTCTGGATCTAGTTGATCCTCTCCTGATCCCGAGGAGGATCTGTGCAGGGCTCCAGAACACGCGGCATCAGCAGGTGATGTTGGGGTCAGATCTTCTGTGGTCATGAACCGCGGTGCGAGCGACGAGTTTGCCACAGAATATCTGGGCCTGAGCGCATCATCATGGCCCAATGATTGCCTGGGCCCCGGGTTGGCAGAATCGCCCCCCGCGTCCGCCTGACGAGCCGTGGTGCCGCGTGTACACACGCAGTTGGGCACTTTGCTGGACACGGCTCGAGCCAGTACCGGCCTGCCGCCTGTCGGGCGAGGATTCGTTCGCACGAGGGGATGCGCTGCGGCCCGCCGGGCTCTGCCGCGTGGCTGGCGCGGACTCGCCCATGCGCCCACCTGCGCCTGGCGTTGCTGGCGCGACAGATTTGCTGCCAGGCATAGATCCCGATGGAGATCTGCTGCGTTAGGTGCAGCACCTGGCCCGATCCCGAGGAAGATATGTCCCCCAAGCCAGGAAACATAAAATAAGGGCCTGCTGCTCCATTTTATTCATTATTTTTTGCGATTTTGACACCGATGTTTTCTGCATCATCACAAGACTCATGGAGATTATTAGTAGGGTTAGTCAACATATGATCATCACAATTTGTAACACCCCCTTGATCATAGCCAGAGAGATGAGATGGTAAGAGCAAGATTTCCTTGCGAAGTAGTGCACCGGCGTTAGGATGAAGATCAGCAAAAGGAAACTTTGTCTCATCAAAAACAACATCGCGTGAGATATACACCCGACCGGTGGAGATGTCAAGGCACTTGACAGCTTTGTGTTGGGCACTGTAGCCAATAAAAGCACATTGTTTTGATCTAAACATGAGTTTGCGATTGTTGTAAGGACGGAGATTTGGCCGACAAGCACAGCCAAAAACACGGAGGATGTGTAGTCGGGTTTGACATGGAGAAGGCGTTCCATAGGTGTTTCATTGTTGATGACACGGCTAGGTAACATGTTGATGATGTGGATAGCCGTAAGAAATGCCTCGTCCCAAAACTTGAGAGGCATAGAAGCCCCTACTAGGAGGGCCAAACTGACCTCAACAATGTGCCTATGCTTGCGTTTGGCTGACCCATTTTGTTGGTGAGCGTGTGGGCATGATACATGGTGAGATATGCCTATGTTTTGGAAGAAGGAATTGAGTTTCTCGTATTTCCCACCCAATCAGATTTGACAGCTATAATCTTACTGTCAAACTTTCTTTCAACAAGTGCTTGAAAGTATTTATAGACTTGAAACACATCGGACATCTTCTTAAGAAGATAAGTCCATGAGAACTTGCTATAGTTATCTATGAAACTCACATAGTATGTGTGTCTGCCAACAGAGGAGGGAGCAGGGCCCCATACATCAGAAAAGATCAATTGCAACGGCTTAGTGGAGACACTAGTGGATATGGGATATGGTAATTGATGACTTTTAGCACACTGACATGAATCACAAATAGTTTCAATATTGCGCTCACCAACAAACGGGAGCTTATTTTTCCTAAGTAATTTTTCAACCAAAGAAAAAGAGGCATGTGCTAAACGATCGTGCCATCGTGTCGACGAAAGCTTGATAGCACCACAAGCTTGTTTATTGAATATTCTAAACTCTGGAATCAACGGGTAGAGCCCTCGAACACATCAATCTCGATAGAGAACTTTCTTTGTTGCATGTCCTTAATCAAAAAGAAATAAGGATGAAACTCGAGAAAAACATGATTGTCAATAGCAATTCTACAGATAGACGATTTTTGTGGGCACTAGGAACATGCAAAATTCTATTGAGGTGTATTTTGCGTTTAGGGGTATTAAAAATTCAATGACCAATGTGACGTATGACCATACCTTCACCACTGGCCGTGTGGATTTGATATTTGCCATGATATTTCTCCTTCATGGTGACCTTCTCGAGCTCGTTGGTGATGTGGTTGGTGGCTCCACTATCGACGTACCAGCTCGTGTCGATCCTGTAGGAACCATCGGCAGCCGCGACAACTTTTTCTTCGTCTTGCGAGGAGTCACCATCATCATCTTCATAGCGGTACCAACAGTCCTTCACCGTGTGACCGGGCTTGCCACAAATTTGCCAGCGAGGCAGGTCCGGGCGCGACCTGTTGGCGCTGCCACCATGGTGCCCTTTTGAGCTGCTGGAGCGTCCGCCGCCGCGAGTGTTGTTGGAGTAGCCGCCGCCGCCGGATCCAAACCTCCCCTTGCCACGAGAGGAGGCACGAGAGCGAGAGCCACCACCGCGGCCTCTGGAGACGGAGTTTGCCGAGGACTCGAAGCCGTCACCGGAGCCGTGGTACTGCGCCATGCGCTGATCAAAATAGCTAAGCATGGCAAAGAGCTCATCAAGGGTTACCAGAGTGACACGGGCGTCCAAGGCTGAGACGAGGGGCTGATAATCTTGGTCCAGCCCATGGATGATGTAGGATATGAGCTTGTCGTCCTGGATCGGTTTTCCCTCCACGGCGAGCTCATTAGCGAGCCCCCTCATGGTGGCGAAGAAGGAGGACACCGACTGGTTGCCCTTCTGCACGTTGATCAGCGCCGTGCGGATGTTGTTGACGTGGCTGAGTGACTGCGACGAGAACATGCTCGCCAGCGCCACCCAGAGTTCCCGCGCTGTGGTGATCGCAGTCACTGTGACGAGCACCTCCTTGGAGAGGTGTTGGAGCAAATATCCAAGGACCTGCTGATCCTCCTTCACCCAGAGCAGATGGAGAGGATTCAGCCCCTCGGTTTCCTTCCCAGCGGCATCCTTGGAGAGGTGTTGTATCACTATAGCCGTCGACGTAGTGGAAGACGCCGGCGCCACGCAGCTGTATCGTGATCTGTGTCCACCACAGGATGTAGTTGGTGCAAGAGAGTTTATCTGTGACTCCTCCGCTAAGGTTTGGCTGGAAGGAGGAGGTGGAGGAAGACATGCTGCGCACTTTGGTGGAGATGGATTGGGTAGGGTTTAGTGGAAGAAGATGGCTCTGTATACCATGTGCGACTTGCGGTAAACGTCTTAGCCTTCCTGGCCGACGTGCTTCGTGTTATATAGTTGGGGTGCAAGCCCAGATATGCGTACAGGTTGTTGAGGAATACATCTTGGAGGAGAAGAATACAAGAGATAAAGAAGATAAAGATTACATGAGTATCTAGCCTAACTCCTCCTCCTTGGGTTAGCAAGGATCTCCTCTTGACGTACGCAGGGTACATGCATAAAGTCATATCATGTTTAACAGTAACTTGTATATGACATCACTCTCAATGTCAGCCTACAACAAGAGATAATTTATTTCCATGAGCATCAGAGATGATAACTTCTGGAGGTGATCCAGTGGAAGAGGAGGGCAACTAATCATGTCCAGCATTGATAGATCAGCTAGATTAGAGAATGGCATCACATTCCAGAACATGCCATCTTGACCATCCTTAGCTATAATCCGCAAACAAGAGGAACTGAAACCTTTTGAGTAATACAACTCTTCCGAACCATATCCTGCTCGCTTTATGTCGGTAGAGCATGCAACAGGAGTCCAAGGGAGAGGAGGCAACGACAGTTGTTTTGGTACTCCATAATTTCCTGGTCACATAATCTAGGAAGCCAAGTCATGTTTGCAGCTTCTTGCTCTGATTGATAGCGTGTAAATGGCAGATCCACGAGTTCATAGCAGTTTTTGACAAGCCGAGATAACAAATATGACAAGTGCCATTTTTAACTCATTTTCTCAACCTTAGTATGTTAATAATTCTAGCATTTTCTGATTTTACAACTTTGACACTCTTCACCAAGCTCACCAACAAATCCCAACTCTTCGAGAGGACGAAGATATTTTCAACCTAAATTGTACAGACCAAGAGATTCTAAAGTTATAACCGAGAGGTTCCCACCAAGCCACAACGGGCAAGAAGCACCTCTATACCCTCCAATGTGTAGATCTAGGAGATTGCTATGAGGTTTAAAACTTTGAAGAACATAAACTTGTATGGAATCCATATCACGTCCATAAGTACGCCCACTGTAATGTTAGCTTCTCCAAGTGATTTTTGTGTATTATTTTGCTTCATCTGCTTCTTCCTTTCGTTTAATGTTCTCAATGTTATGGATTCTCAATACCCCACCAAGTTCTACCAACTGTCCTATCTGCCTTAATTCGAATCCGCTATCCTTGACAAGAAAATGGCGCAATTCTACAAGGTTGATCATTTTTTGAACTGAAACTACAAGGTTGCTCTTTACTCGAAGATCATCATGGTCATTGCTTTGGTGAACATCTAGGATCCGCAGGTGATACAATCTTGAGATGTTGCTATTCAAACTTATTTTGCATAATATCCTGTAGTTATCCTTAGGTAGCGAAGATGGACGGCTCTCGGAAGGCTGCGGAACACATTCTCCAAAAATAACTAAGATGCCTTAGACAAAAGAATAACACGACGAGCTTTTGCTTCTACAAACATATCACCAAAAGTCCTTGCAAAGCTTCCATTGAATTGTCCTAATAGCATCATAGTTTGTAGATTTCAACCCTCAACTTTGTATGTAATATACTCAAGTCCCTCTTAAAATCATCAAAGGACACTCTATCATTGACATCTGTCTCATCCACAATATTAGATAAGCGGTGTACAAATAAGTAAGACTATACATCTCTCACATTAGAACTAGATAGGTTAAGACACCATGAAGATGAAACTTTAATTGCCAACTCGTGCAGTTGGTCATGCACACCATAACAAGGACTGCCATCATCCTTTTCATTCTGCTTGAGAAAACCAAGATTAACCAAGTCATTTAAGTAGCACAACCCAACATCTTCAAGACTTTTCCTTTGATCACATGGATCTAAAATATCAAGCCCTATCCATAAATGAACCAACTCATTGCTACCAAACTCATAACCTCCAGGAAGCAAACCACAACAGGAAAAATATTGTTGTAGATGAAAAGGGAGATAATCATAGCTTAGCTTTTGAGCTGGCATAATGTCATAGTCGTCAGTTTGTAACTCCCATTGTTTACTCTCCAGAACTCTTGTCCAATAATACAATGTAAGATGGTTCCGTATTAATCTACTTACAGTTTTTCCTACAAGAGGGAAACCCTTCAATTTGACCACTATTTCTCTTCCAACGTCAAGCAATTCAGGATAATAATTCCATGACCGTTGGTGACCAAAAACATATGCTTCAAATAAATATGGAAAGAAATCTTTTTATGAATGTTTCACATGGCTCCAGCATTCATAAAAGATTGAAGTCGTTTACTCAATGCAAACACTTGTATCTCTGTCGTTTTCCTACGAGCATCAAACTACTCCACACTCACAATACATAATTTGATGTGTAATCTAAATAACCTAAACTGGAATCTATCCCAAAAAAATTCACAAACCTAAAACTATCATCTCACAACTAATTTTCAATAGCAATTGGATTTCCTGCCCGAGAAATCGACAACTAAATATCGACTCGAGAAACAGATTCAGCCGACCAACATTAACGGTCGTGGCATACTTACTTGATAGTTGCTGACCATCAGGCTCATTTCCACCCACGGTTAGACAATATATGGAAGAAAAGCACCATCCACAGACATATTTTGATCTTCTTCACATATATGAGATGCTTAGTACATAAATCAAGTTTTACATAATAACTAATGCGGACTTAATACTTCTATTTCCAGGCACATAACAAACTTAATGATATATCCTTACCGAACATGTGGAGAGATAAATTAAACTAGTTAGTGTTTCTATTTTTCATAGACTTCTAATGTACTTTTGATTGAATTTATATCAGCGGAGACGTGCATTGCATGTGCAAGATTGCCATGAGTAGATTCAAAATTGGAAATATCGAGA
>NC_057810.1:39431614-39474306 GCF_018294505.1 Triticum aestivum
CCTAAAGAGGGACAGCTCCGTGGTGCACATCAAGCCTGACTCAAGTAGGAGTGGCTTCAGGGAGCTCTCGCATGAGGGGCTAAAATTCTTGGAGAATGACATGACGACTCATTGTCAGATTGGTGATGTGATCAAAGACATCAAGTACCAAGCTCATGTTGTGGTCCATAGGAAAACGAAGTACAACTTTGATGTTATCAATGTTGTAGATAATGCAACTACCTTGGCTCCCATTGACCCTCAGATCACTATATACTTAAATAAAGAACAACTCATTAGCATCGAATCACAAACAAATGATCTAATAAGGATGTCTGAGGAGGATGGCAATGTATCAAACCAAGAGCTTAGAATAGACTCCCTTGTCGGATTGGGGGGGGGGGATTTGGCAAGACCACACTTGCCAAAACAGTGTATGACAAGCTTAAGGCATAGTACCATTCTAAAGGTACAATACCACTGACAAGCTTTTGTGCTAGTGGTAAGAGTCCTGATGTGAAGAAATCTCTAAAGGACATTAGTTTTGAATTTGGAGAGGATTTATATGCGACACACTTGGAAGTGTTGCAGCTCAAAGACAAACATGAAAAATTTCTCGAGGATAAGAGGGGCACATACCCCTCCCCCACCCACACACAAAATAAGCACATGGTGATGGGGGGTATATAAACAACCAACATTAATTTAAGAATTGAAATCCAATTTTTTTGACGAACTGGCATTCCATTATACTTTGACCTAATTTGCATGCACATATGGTTGTGTCATCCACTAATTCCACATGTAATGGGTGTGCTTTACATATATATATATATATATATATATATATATATTCCACTAATCCAAATGTAATGGGTGTTCTTTACATAGACATATTGGAAATTATAAGTCACTCTGCTAAGTTTACTAAGGTTCCACTACTACTTTGTTTCTTACTTGTGTTGCATTTTTTGTAGATACTTCATAGTAATTGATGATATATGGGATCCGGAAGCATAGGGTCTTATTACATCTGCTTTTCCAAGAGGAGGAGTTGCATGTCTGCTACTAGGCAAGCAACTGAAAGTGTTGCCTCCGATTGCAAGTACATGTCTTCAACGCATCTGCAACTCTATGGTGCTTTATCGGAGGAAGGGGGCAGTTGCATGTTTGGCATTAAGCACACAATTGCTAAACTACTATAGTTGCATGTCTTCAGTGCGACTGCAACTCTGATGTTTTGTCGAGGGGAGGGGTAGTAGCATGTCTATTACTCGGCACACAACTGCAACTGGCATACCTGACTGATTTTATGTCTTCAGCGCAACTGCAAACTTGATGCTGTTTTGTCGGGGGAGGAGGATAGTTGCACATCTGCGACTAGGCACACAATTGCAAATGTTGCCCGACCACACACTACAAGAAATATGTCAACTTGTGACCTTGACTATTGGTCACTGAAAGGTCATTGTTTTTCATTTGCGACCTTTTTGTGACCAAAAACAAAAGGTCAAAAGCTGGCGGTCATAAACTGAATTTAACGACCTTCTCTGTGAGAAGGTCGTAGACGTTTACGACCAAAATATGCCTACTGGTTTGTTTTGGTCACTAGCAACCTCCCCAGGCCACGTAGGCATCCAGCGTGGCAAGCTGATGTGGCACAAGATTCAGCCCAGTCCAATTCGGTTTTCTACATGGGCCTAGCCCAACAATTCAGCCTTTTGTATATATTTTTTCCATCAATTTTTTGGTCGGGCTCATGGGCCAGGCCCAATTGGCTGCCATTTTTATTGTTGGGTCGTGGCCATTTTGTCAAAATAATTTCATTTCATTTTTTTATTAAATGGGTCCACTAGTCAAATGGGTCCCAATTGTCAAGTTGTTTTCATTTGTCATGTTGTGGTAAGTGGGTCCCATCTATCAGACTCATATTCTTCGTATTTCAAGCAGTATTTAGATTGGCAGAGACAAAAAACACACATAATACTTAAACAAGAGCAACGAGATCACATAATACAAGCTCTATTCGTGCCACTACAAAGGGCCTTGTGTAATACAATACTTTACAATCTGTACAAGTGTAACAAGCTCTAGAATTGTAATACAGTACTGCTTCACAAGCTCCTGTCATGAAGAACATACTCGACTCTTGTATTTCTAAGCAACTTCAATAGGACAAAAATTTCGGTAGTCAGGGATGGGACCATAGTCAGATGAACAACACGCCGGACTCGCTCGACGGCGATAGTCAGGGCTAGGAACAAACAAAACAGCAACATGGCTTCCTCTGTCATCCTGTTACATGAATCAGAGAAGAGTAAGAAAAGCTGGGGCAAATATATTATGAACAGACCATTCAAGAAAAGGACATTTATTTAGAATGATAACACAAATTCAGCTAGTACCATGCTTTTTGTTGTCGAGCTAGTTAAAATGAGATGCTAGCTCATATAAGAAACAGAGACACAATATGAATATGCATGGCACAGGTTGTGCAAAAAACTGCACTACAATACATTGCACCTAAAACAAAATACCAACAACAGCTTGTCAAATTTTAAGCACCAGCAGAATATATCTAACAAACCAGACCATGATCATCATGCATCAGGATTTATGGTTCTAGCAAAACAGTAAAAGATGGACATAGATGCATCAAGCATACCAACTACTACAATAAGAGGTCCAAATGCTCCAGGAACTGGAGGGAGCATACCAACTACTACAATAAGAGGTCCAGAGGTCCAGATTCAGGAGGATGAGCTTGATGTATCCGTTGTACCTGGGTCATATTTAGGTACACAATTAGCTAATATGTCAACATTTAGTTACCATGAACATAAAACAACGAACTCGGATAAGCATTAGCAGTATAGTACAGAATGTATCACTATAGCTTTGGGAAATAGTTAAGTCTTGTGGGTATCTACTTTACTTGCATATGGCCAACACTAACCAGTATGAGTTCGTTCAATAACTAAAAAGTACTCAGTAGCTGACAATGTATAGTTTACACATATAAACCGAAGATTCAGCAAAGGCATGTTGATAAAACAGCGAAAACAATGGTATTTGGTATACCGCCATGCATGAGCACTTCTTACCACTTATATTCATCATCACGGCAACCTATAACCACCTATGCTCATTGTTACAAATCTATGCATAGTTCAAAAAAATGACCTGATCTTATCTACTTCAGATCTACTTCAAATCTATGCAGACTTCAGATGTACTCAAATTGCTATAGGTGTTATGTACAGTTAGTTTTGAATTACTCATGGTATATAAATAACAGAAAATTGACCAAAATACTAGCAGTTATATCAGCTTCAAGTGGTTTACTGATGGCAGGAAATAAAGTCGTAAAGGTCAGGGTAAAATCATAAGTAATCCCAAACAACTAATAACTGAGCTAATGCCAGTTAAAGCAACTTCCCAGAATTACTATTGAGCAAGTTATCATAAAGAACACTAGTCCGATTAGTAACTATTATATTAATTTAAGTTACAAAAAACAAATACAGAATGTAACCATAGAAACAAACGACTGTCACGTACAATGTGCAAATTGCAAGGGAGGATAAACAGGATCAGTTAAGTAAGTATGATGTACTATGTTTTACAACGATCGCAGAAGGAAGTATCGAATGGTGATGCAAATGAGTAAAAAGAAACATGGTGTCGATAACTCTGCTCTGCAGCAGTAAAGATGGCAGTAGTAACAAATAGCAGGCGGTGAATACTGAATAAGTCTGACCATGAACTACCGAAAGATGGAAAATGGGTGAAAGCTCATGGTGATGGTGCAGCTAGATGAGTATTGTATCCCAGATTGCAGCTCACGCTCAAGAACGGAAGGAGGAAACAACTAAACCTACAGCGTATCACCAACAGCTCACGCTTGAGATGCGCTCAATAGTGGATCTACTCGGTGAACTCTACGAAACTGAAGTACTAGTGGCCGGATCCAGACCAGGAAGCGAAGGAAGTATACCTCAGGTCGCTAGCGCACTTGCCCTACGAGATCCGATGCGTCCCCCCTCACGCTTGGAGCGAGCATGCGCCCCTTCGGGCTACTGCGCATACCCACCGACAACCGAGCAGGCCGCTCCTTGGGGAGGAAGGCGCGCTGCATGACGGGTTCCTGGGTTAGCATGTCCGCCAGCTCCCGGACCTGATCGAATCGCCTGCAACCCTGCGTGAGGAAGAAAATGGCGCGCGTTAGGGAAGGGAACGGAAAGGAGGAAGAGCAGATCGAAGATGGGGTGGGGGTGACCTTAATGGCCAGCGGCCTCCCGGATAGAGCGAGTTCATGGCCGGTGCCTGGCCTCTCCTTCCCGATTAGAGGAGGGAAGGGAGCCGGGTCATGGCGTCTGGGTTTGTGTCTGCGTCGTGATCCTGACGGGATCCCGATGGGATCTACACGAGGCCGCCGCCGCCCCTCCCCCGGTGCGGGGCTGGGTGCGGGTCACCTCCCACAAAAGGAGACAGAGACGGGGCCAGCGCGGACATGGATGGGACGGGGAGACGGGGTGGATGAGCCGGCGCGGCGGAGGTGGTTGCCGAGGCGGGCGCGGAGACGGGGTGGGTCACCGGGATTCATGGTGTGGTGGAGGCGCCGTGAGGAGGGCAGGAGGAGAGGGCGAGGGAAGGAGGGCGCCGCCGCCGGCGACGGGAAGCGAGAGAGAGAGAGAGGGAGGCGGCATCGATTTGGATCGGGGAGAGAGAGAGGGAGGGAGGCGGCATCGATCTCGATCGGGAGAGAGAGAGAGATGAGCTGAATCGGGGGCGGGAGGGGAGAGGAGTGGAGTTAGGGTTTGGGTTGGCCTGCTGAGAGGTGAGTGAGAGACGTTGGATTCGCCTGGTATGAACGGTTCAGATCACATAGAGTGGGGTGATCCGTGAGAAGTGTTCTGATTGGTCCGAGAAATCTGTGATTTAAAATAATTTCCAAGTTCTAAAGATAGAGCTATTTTGTGAAGCAACTATCAAAAATATTTTTCAAAAGGGCATTATACAAATTTTCTCTCAAGCTAGACCACATTTTATGGATGAGCACCAATTTGTATGCATTTCTGATCTTTCTAGCTATTTTTAATCATTTTTCGAGTGTCCAAACTGAGTTTTTTTGTGAAGGACCTATAATATATTTGTTGCAAAATTAGACCAAATCATTTTTCTAAAATACTAGTCCATATTTAATGCATAATTGACCAAATTATTGGGTGTAAAAAGTTTTGATCCACCTCTGGTGAAAAAGACAAATTTTCACAGATTCAGCTGGAAGCGGGTCGAATTTGAACTGCGGATGCCTCATAGTTTGCTCTTTATATTTTACAAAAATCATTTATAGGTACAAAAGTATCTATTTAATCAGAGAAACACCAAAAAAAATTCCAAGTTTCAACCACTAGCTAGGAACGGTCATTCCCGCCATTTTGATCGCATTTTGAAACGGTCATAAAAAATTAAAAAATTAAAAAATTGGGAAACCTTCGCATTGTGTCATTATATGTGGCCAAGTTCCCAGAAAAAATAACAAACTTGTAATACGACAATTATTTTAAAAAAGTGTGCTAAATGATCAATCTTATGGCCACATTCATGGCATAGTTTATTCAAATGATCTCATATTGTGCACAAGGGTGCATATTGGAATGGCAAACAATGTTGCCTAAGGAAGTTTTCATTTTCTTTGGACGAAAAAACCATTTTCCATTTTTCGAGTGCCCAACAGGAGGTTTTTTGTGAAGGACCTCCCGAATAATTGTTGCAAAATTGGACCAAATCATTTTTGTAAAATACTAGGCCATATTTAATGCACAATTGACCAAATGGTTGGGTGTAAAAAGTTTTGATCCACCTCTCGTGAAAAAGACAAATTTCTGCCGATTCAGTTGGAAGCGGGTCAAATTTGAACTGCAGCTGCCTCATAGTTTGCTATTTATTTTTTCCAAAAATCATTTCTAGGTACATAAGTATCTATTTAATCAGAGAAACACCAAAAAAAATCCAAGATTCAACGACTAGCTAGGAACGGTCATTCCCGCCGTTTTGACCACATTTTGAAACGGACATAAAAAATTCAAAAAAACAGAAAATTGGGAAACCTTCGCATTGTGTCATTATATGTGGCCAAGTTCCCAGGAAAAATAACAAACTTGTAATACGACAATTATTTTAAAAAATTGTTCTCAGAAATGAGCTATCATCTCTGAAGATTCATGGCTTTCAAGCCAAATGATCAATCTTATGGCCACATTCATGGCATAGTTTGTTTAAATGATCTCATATTTTGCACAAGGGTGCATATTTGAATGGAAAACAATGTTGCCTAAGGGAGTTTTCATTTTCTTTGGACGAAAAATCAATTTTCCATTTTTCGAGTGTCCAAAATGAGTTTTTTTTGTGAAGGACCTACCATATATTTGTTGCAAAATTGGACCAAATCAATTTTATAAAATAATAGGATATGTTTAGGCACAATTGAAAAAATGGTTGGGTGCCAAAAGTTTGTATCCACCTCTGGTGAAAAAGACAAATTTTTGCTGATTCAGTAGGAATGGGGACAAATTTGAACTAGAGCTACCTCATAGTTTGCTCTTTATTTTTTCAAAAAATCATTTATAGGTAGAAAAGTATCTATTTAATCATAAATACATGGTTTGGTGGCGATACGTTGAGGTTTGGATGGTTGCCCAGGGCCCCAACTCCAAAGCGCGTAGTCTCGCATGCCTGCCGCGTGGTCAACGCGTGATCGTGGTGTTGCCACGTGTTCCGGGTGGCCTAGGCATGTCTAGTGGGTTGGGAACTCCCCTGATAGGTGTCAGGAAGAAGAAGGCAATAGAAGAATCTCACGAGGAGACTGAACCGAGCTCAAACATGAATTACTACCCAAGTGTTTGATTAGTGGTACGGGAAATGCACATGGCCAATGGGCCTGAGTTTTGGCCGAGGATGATCAGTTACTACGAAGACCGTCTTCACAAATTTTCAGCTCAAAAGGAGGAGCCTAGGTGGTACTTGCTTTGCAAACTACCACACTGGACATAACTACGAATGTTGAAGCTCAGGTCAAAATAATGAATGGATTGAGCTGGCATTTGGTGGAGGATGGTTATTTGGGCATAGGAAAGCACTGTAGAAAATGGATACTATTTGGACATGCCCAAGTGGTACTTCCTTCAAAAACTGTTGTTCTGAACAGAATAGGAAAATGAATATTTTTGAATTATTTTTGAACTAGGGAAGGAAGGTTTTTACATATTTGACGAAGATATGACCCAAATAATTTATGAGATTCTTTTGGGAATTTTGGGAATGATAGAAATATAGGTTGCTTCACAACCTAGGGCAAAAACTGCCACCTGGACATGACACATAGGCAAAACTGATGAGGCGGCGCCTAGTCATAGAAACCCACCACAATTTACAAGGCTATGACCAATTATATTGGTCATTAACAACTAGAAATAAGGCAACGGACTAGCGCTATTTGCTTTATGACCATTTCATGTAAGGAAATTATGACCTTTCTGACCAAAATGGTCGCAATGGTTTAGGGTTTGGAGCCCCCCGAACAGCTTTTGACCAATTGGTCTGAAATGGTCAAAGATCTATGACCATTTCTTCCAGGGTCACTGATAGAAGGTCACTAGTTGACATATTTCTTGTAGTGACAACTGCATGACTTCAACACGACAACAATAAAGTGCTGTTTTCTCGCTGTAGGGGAGGGGCGGGGAGTTGCATGTTTACCATTGCTTTTTTTATAGTCTTTCCTCCTCTTGAGATAGTGGCGTTTTTTAAACGCCATCGAGTTGCACATTGCCCCCATGTGCAAAGGCATATGTTTTAGCTTTCATGCAACTGTAAGTGACGCTAGTCGGCAAATATTTGCCATTGAAGAGTCGTATGAATGTTTGATTTTTCATGTAGGTGAAAAGAATGAGGATGAGTCTCCGTGGTCTTTCTTACGTTAAACAAAGAAGAAGATGATGGCATGCGGTGGTTCAAAGAAAAAAGGCAAACTTAATTAGAATTATCCAAAGTGAGTTAGAGGCATTCCATTCTTTTTATCTACTTGAGGTTTCGGCTCATTTGGGGTTACTTAATTTCGTTGTCCCAAAATTAATCTATAATCAATAAATTATTATATGGAATAGCCAGGAAATTAAGAAAAAAATGAGTAAAACAAATGATAAACTAGCACTAGTAGAAAACAGGGCTTTGGTTTAGGCCAGATAAGCCCATTAGTCCCGGTTCAGTCACGAACCGGGACCCGTGGGGCATTGGTCCCGGTTCGTGAGGCCAGGGGGGCTGCCGAGCCTCGTGGGGGCATTGGTCCCAGTTCGTCTGGCCCCTTTGGTCCCGGTTGGTGGGATGAACCGGGCCAATGGGTGTCGCTCCTGGCCCACCACCATTGGTCCCGGTTGGTGGCTTGAACCGGGACCAAATGGTGTCATTTTGTCCCGGTTGAAGCCACGAACATGGACCAATGATGTGCCTATATATACCCTCTCACCGGTGAGCAGGGCACTCCACACTGCTCTGTTTTTTCTGGCCGGCGAGGGGATGGCTTTGTGGTGCTCTAGCTCACCTCCTATGCACATGAGGTGTTAGATGGAATGCCCGAGCCACACTACTTAAGCTTTCTCCTCTCCAAGCTGGACCTCCAAGCTCCATTTTCCTCAATATTTGTCTAGGTTTAGTGGTCCGTCACGTCCCGTCCCCGTCTTCACCGTCATCGATCGCCCGCGCCGATCTCGTCGCCGGCACCACCATGGTGAGCCTCTTGTTCTTATCATCTTTCTGAGAGGAAAAAATATTCTTACTTATATCTTTAGATAGATATTTGTATAATTTTATTACTTTTATTATTGTTTCTTATTATATAGTACGATTGTTTTGGTATCCGCCCTCGTCGGCCCTCGTCCTGTCTATGATTCAGATGTGGTATATATTATCTTTTATAACTACTTGGTTCATTTATTGTTTATGACAATTATGCCGACCAACGTGACATAGATCTTATCATCTAGGAGGTATGTGAACCAGAAATTCCAACCGACCCTATTGTCGAGAGGTTAAATTTAGTTGAAGAAGAAAACAATTTCTTGAAGGAAAAAATAAAAAAATTTAGGAGGAGAAGATAATATTGGAGTTGCATGTTGCGGATGTCATCAATGATCACAAGATCAATATGGATGTAATGCGCTTGAAGATTAGAAAGATTAGAAAATATGCCATTCATGCCGAGGCTTGGTATCATTATGTCGTTGGATCAATTGTTACCTTGGTTGCGATTATGATCGCATTTGTTTTCACATTGAAATGTTTTACATAGTTTCAATGTATGGTTTAATTAATTATATGCTCTAGAGAGCTATATGTTGTTCAATGAGAACTATGTATGTACTTTGGTTTTAATGTGATGATGAACTTCTATTAATTTAGTCACTTAATTATCTATTCATGATGTTCTGTAATGGTTTTTGACACACTTAATTATATATAATTCACGCAGATGAACCGGCAATGGATGTACGGTGACAAACACACCTCTGAGTACATTAAGGGCGTGCATAATTTTCTCGAAGTGGCTAAGGCAAACAAGTAGAATGGTTTTACGTGTTATCTGACTCAAAAACCCTTCACACCCACCTGCTTTATAAGGGTTTCATGCCACACTATAATGTTTGGACCAAGCACGGAGAAATAGGGGTTATGATGGAAGACATCGAAGAAGAAGAGGACGATGAAAATTATGTGCCCCCTGAATACGGTGATGTTGCAACGGGGGAAGCTATTGAAGATCAAGAGGAACCAGACGATGTGCCCGATGATAATCTCCGCCGAGTCATTATTGATGCAAGGAGACAGTGTGAAAGTCAAAAGGTGAAGCTGAAGTTCGATCGCATGTTAGAGAATCACAAAAAAGGTTTGTACCCCAATTGCGAAGATGGCAACACAAAGCTCGGCACCGTACTGTTATTGCTGCAGTGGAAGGCAGAGAATGGTGTGCCTGACAAAGGATTTGAGAAGCTACTGAAAAACTGAAGAAGAAGCTTCCATAGGATAACGAATTGCCCGACAGTACGTATGCAACAAAGAAGGTTGTATGCCCTCTAGGATTGGAGGTGCAGAAGATACATACGCACGCTCTAATGACTGCATCATGTACCGTGGTGCGTACGAGGATTTGAATGCATGTCCGATATATGGTGCATTGCGGTATAAGATCAGATGAGATGACCCTGGTGATGTTGACGGCGAGCGCCCCCGGAAGAGGGTTCCTGCGAAGGTGATGTGGTATGCTCCTATAATGCCACGGTTGAAACGCCTGTTCAGAAACAAAGAGCATACCAAGTTGATGCGATGGCACAGAGAGGACCGTAAGAAAGACGGGAAGTTGAGAGCACCTGCTAACGGGTTGTAGTGGAGAAAAATCGAGAGGAAGTACTGGGAGGAATTTGCAGGTGATGCAAGGAACGTATGGTTTGGTTTAAGCGTGGATGACATTAATCCTTTTGGGGAGCAGAGCAGCAATCACAGCACCTGTCCCGTGACTCTATGTATCTATAACCTTCCTCCTTGGCTGTGCATGAAGCGGAAGTTCATTATGATGCAAGTTCTCATCCAAGGCCCTAAGCAACCCGGCAACGACATTGATGTGTACCTAAGGCCATTAGTTGAAGAACTTTTATAACTGTGGATTCAAAACGGTGTATGTGCGTGGGATGAGCAAAAACAGGAGGAATTTGACTTGCATGCGTTGCTGTTTGTCACCATCAATGATTGGCCTGCTCTCAGTAACCTTTCAGGACAGACAAACAAGGGATACCATGCATGCACGCACTGTTTAGATGACACCGAATGTATATACCTGTACAAATGCAGGAAGAATGTGTACCTGCACTACTAGGGAAAACCTTATACACAGAACTTTAGCAGTAGCGAGGGTCAAAAAAGCACGCCGGTGCTAAGTAGCAGTAGCGCGCCTGAGAAAACCGCGCTGTAGATAAAGTTCTAGCAGTAGCGCGTCTTGCTCTAAACACGTTACTACTAAAATTCCCACGGCTTAGCCGATAGGCTACACATAGTAGTAGCGACTTGTAACGAACCGCGCTACCGCTACTTTATTTGTATCAGCGCGTTTTAATATAAACTCGCTACTACTAAAGGATATAAAATTAAATGGAAAGAAAATAGAAAGGTAATTGAAAATGAAAGAAATAGAATAAGGTGAAAGGAAAAAAAATGTGAAGAAAACTAAATGAAAAAGGGAAAAAAGAGAAAGGAGTAGCAGTAGCGTGTATCCCAGAACGCGATGTAGCTAACGTAGCAGCAGCGCTCTTCCTGGAATGCGCTACTGCTACTTCTGACTTAACCATGGGGTTCGTCCTTCCCCACGACCACTTCCCCCAAATCCAAATCTCCACTCTCGCCGCCGCCGTCGCCCGTCGGCCGCCGCGCGCTCTTCGCACACCCTCTACGCCGCCCGACCCCAGATTCAACGCCGCCGTCGCCCCCGACCTCAACGCCGCCCCGGACGCCACCCCCGACCCCGACCTCAACGCCGCCATCCGCCGCGCGCCCGAGCCCCGACCCTGACCTCGATGCCGCCCTGCCCCTCCCTCGTCGCAGGCACCTGAGGTGATCACGTCTGCTCCTCCCTCTCCCCTACCTCTGCCTAGGGTTTCTTTATATTTTAGTTGCATCAAATTTGTTAGGGTTCATGTAAGAGTGGAAACAAATCGGATGCGGATGCGGCTCAAATGAGTTAGGGTTCATGTAAGGGTGGAAACGAATCAAATTTCTAAGATGAATCATAAAACGAGTAAATTTTGACCACTTATTTCACTTTATAGTTGGATAATTGGAATATCCACTACCACTTTCCACCCCTATAGGTTCATCAAATTAGATGGTAATTAGGGCAGTAATTCCTAGGTACTAATTAGTTAGTAAGAAGTAGGTACTAATTAGGTACTAGAATATTTTTATTTATAGTAAGTTTATTTTTAGTAAGAACTAGTTAGTAAGAACTTGTTGCTATTTTTTAGTTAAAGCAATTTTTCCCGCCTCGACATGGACGATGCCTATCCCGCATCCTCGTCGTCGAGTCGGTGGAGGACAACACCTGCTTGACCAGATGGGCCATGTCCGGGACTGGGCTCCGCCGGGGTGGTACTGGGAGGCGCTACCTACCGGGGGGCGCAGGTTGGTGAGGAGCCAGCCTGTCGTTGACCCGAACCTTCTTTGGTGGCGGTCGCGTGGGCCAGTGATGGTCTAGAGGCTCGAGGACTCTGCGGAGGTGGTGCGTCACCGTGTCAGTGAGGAGGACGCGCATGTTCGTCCCTACTTGTTTGCGTTGGAGCACAGGTTCTCCAGGGATCTCACTGGAGCTATGATCCCGTGATGATTCCTTCTGAGTGGGTGTCCACCGCCCGCGCCGATACCTGTCGTGTGCTAGGGTTTTAGTTTTATTAGTGATGTTACATGTATGACACTATTCGTGATGTATTAGTGATAATATTCGATGATGTACGGATGCATGAGATGATTTACTTTTGCTTATTGAATGCATGCTAATTTGAGTCCTATAAGATATTTTGAAATGTATATCTTGTGTTGCTCAATATCCAAGTGGCCGGTCATGTTTGTAGGTTACACCTCCGAGTGGCCTATGTTTTGCCGGAGTGTTGATTCATTTCCGTTCCGGCAAAATTTAGGCGCTCGATATGTCCTATTTTAGCAAAGGTCATGCCAGATTTTTCCGTGAATTTTGGCATGACTTGTGCCAGAATATGTAGGAAATATCGAGTGCCCCAGATTTGTGGGTTGAGTATCCTGGTAGTTGTCTTTGGTCGATTTTCAATTAATGTTTTAACTATGAACATAGGAAATGTCTGACGACGAAAAGGATTTCGGTATTTGCAAATACTGCAAAGACGAGCGCGTCCTGTGCGACGGAATCTTCCGAGATGATGATAGGTGCTTCAGCATCAAGCTGGATGAGAACTTCGAAGTGGATACAGTAAGTCACAACGACATGTCTTTTTTCGTAATTAAGCATGACATTTACTTCATTTGCTTCAACTTATAATTTAAGCATGACATTAAGAATGACAAGTCTTTTTTTTACTATTCTACTAGCGTATCTCGTGCCATGCAAGAGTTTTTGTATTGGATAAGATAGGTTTCAGTGGTACTATGGAGGAAAAGAAATTTTACTTGAAGACCGAGCATGGTTATATTTTCAACGTAAAATTATACAATTCAGACGACTACACCTATTTTGGATGCAAAACATGGCGAGCACTATGCAAGACTTATGCATTTGAGCCTGATATGGTTATCACCTTTGATATTCGTCCGGAAGATGATATTGAAGGTAATACCGACATCTGGGTCGATGTGCAGACGCCTCCAGTTATACCATTATGTAAGTATCTCAACCATATTTATGTCTTTGATATTGTTTATTCAAAAATAGTTGACAACTAATTTGTATTCTCAGCTTATTTCGGTGCAAGCAAACATGTCCAGCGCTTGATAGACAGGACCGTATACTATGCCGGGGCTGAACTCAACTGCGAGGAGCTCAGTCATTATGTTTCATGGCTTGCTGATCTTGATACTATCAAGACAAATTTTCTTCCTGCATTTAGAAATGTTAGTACTAAAAACATGCGACCAATAGTGTTCATAATGAACTACAGTCACATCTATTTAGGAAGGATGGTAAGATTTTTACTATTTGTCCTCAGTGCATCTTTTCCATACATTATTTTTGAAGCTAAACTCCGTTGCTAAGTATGTTACCATACGATGTTCTTCAACAGAGACTCCCGATGAATGTTGTGCCTTATGGGATCAAGACTAAAGGTACCATGAGTATTATCAGCTTACGGCCAAGATATCCTACAGATTACTTTAGTGCATCCAAGATTAGCGACGGATGCTTAATAGTGCAAGACTGGACCAAATATGTGATGGGGGAGCGCAGAGAAGTACTAGGGGGTAGCAAACAGATGCGCTACCCACGATTAGGAGACAAGTTCATCTGCATGCTCCAACTTGATCAAGGAGGAGAGCTCTACATGTTTTATGTTATTTTACCTAAGAGAGAGCAGCATGAGTGATTAGCTAGCTAGAAATGAGTTTGAGGATGATGATGTGCTACACTATTACTATGATGATAAAATAGTTAGTGTTGGTGGTAATGACTATGATGATTATTATTAGCTAGTGTTAGTGGTGATTAAATAAATACTGTTGGTGGTAATGACTATGATGATCATTAAATAGCTTGTGCTGGCGGATTAGATTCAAGTGGAGGCAACATGTGGTGCACATCGAAAGTACTACTAGTCCAAACTAGATCAAGTTTGGATAGTAGTATACTATTGACATGCACCACATATTGCCTCCACTTGAACCTAATCCACCTTCATTTGACACACTGTTATGGACATAATGATGTAAACCTCATAACTGGTATTGTACCAATATTTGTATGATGGCGCATAAATACACTAAAAAAAGAATATTAGTAGGGATGGAGAGAAAACACGCTGCCAGTAGTTACATTAGTAGTAGCGTGGGAGTGAACAAACGCTGCAACTATTTGTCCTAGAAGTAGCGTGTGCGGGCACGCGTTACTGCTAAGCAATAGATGTAGCGCCTTATTAGTAGCGCGCCTACCCGCACTACTAATGAGCACAAAACCAGCTCTACTGCTAGGGTTTTCCCTAGTAGTGCTGGGGCATCGTTGATTCCTTCCGACCAACAATGAATGTCGAAAGAAAGGCAAGCATTTCAAAGGCGATGCAGATCACCGGAAGAAGCCCGCCATGCGTACCGGTGATCACGTACTTGCTATGGTCAATGCTTTAAAAGTAATCTTCGCAAAGGGTCCCGGTGGACTATCTGTTCCGAATGACGCAGAGGGACCCACACCCATGTGGAAGAAGAAATCTATATTTTGCGACCTACCCTACTGGAAAGACCTAGAGGTCCGCTCTTCAATCAATGTGATGCACGTGATGAAGAACCTTTGCGTGAACCTGCTAGGCTACTTGGGCGTGTATGGGAAGACAAAAGATACATCGGAGGCACGGGAGGACCTGCAACGTTTGCATGAAAAAGATGGCATGCCTCCAAAGCAGTATGAAGGTCCTGCCAGCTACGCTCTTACCAAAGAAGAGAGGGAAATCTTCTTTTAATGCCTGCTCAGTACGAAGGTCCCGTCTGGCTACTCGTCGAATATAAAGGGAATAATAAATACGGCAGAGAAAAAGTTCCAGAACCTAAATTCTCATGACTGCCACGTGATTATGACGCAACTGCTTTCGGTTGCATTGAGGGGACTTCTACCGGAAAACGTTCGATTAGCCATTGTGAAGCTATGTTCATTCCTCAATGCAATCTCTTAGAAGGTGATCGATCTAGAAATCCTACCAAGTTTAAGGAGTGATGTGGCGCAATGTCTTGTCAGTTTCGAGCTGGTGTTCCCACCATCCTTCTTTAATATCATGACGCATGTCCTAGTTCATCTAGTCAACGAGATTTTCGTTCTGGGCCCTGTATTTCTACACAATATGTTCCCCTTTGAGAGGTTCATGGGAGTCCTAAAGAAATATGTCTGTAACCGTGCTAGGCCAGAAGGAAGCATCTCCATGGGCCATCAAACAGAGGATGTCATTGCGTTTTGTGTTGACTTCATTCCCGACCTTAAGAAGATAAGTCTCCCTCAATCGCGGTATGAGGGGAGACTGGGTGGAAAAGGCACGCTAGGAGGGGACTCAATAATATGTAGGGACGGGCATTCTTGATCTCAAGCACACTACACGGTTCTACAGAATTCTACCTTGGTGACCCCGTATGTCGATGAACACAAGAACATTCAGCGCTCCAAACACCCGGACCAGTGTGACGACCGGATTACATGTGAACACATCAGGAGTTTCGGCAATTAGTCCCAAACACATCTCAGGTGTGACAACACTGTTTCTGATGACCTGTACTTGTTGGCGAGGGAACCATCTTTGACTGTAATGACTTACAAAGGGTACGAGATAAATGGGAATACATTTTACATGATCGCCCAAGATCAAAAGAGCAATAACTAAAAGAGTGGTGCCCGCTTTGATGCAGCAACCAAGAGGGGAAATGACACATATTATGGTTACATAGTGGACATATGGGAACTTGACTATGGATATGATATTAAGGTCACTTTGTTTAAGTGCAAATGGGTCAATTTGTCAGGAGGCGGGGTATAGGTAGACCCATAGTACGGAATGACAACTGTGGATCTAAACAATCTGGGGTACACAGACGAACCATTCGTCCTAGCCAATGATGTGGCACAGGTTTTCTATGTGAAGGACATGTCTACCAAACCGAGAAAAAGAAAAGAGAAGGAAGCGGATACATCATACGATGAGCCAAAGCGTCACATAGTTCTTTCAGGAAAAAGAGACATCATGGGATTGGAGGGCAAGACAGACATGTCTGAAGATTATGAAAAGTTCCATGAAATTCCTCCCTTCAATGTCAAGGCTGACCCAAGCACCCTGTTAAACGATGAAGCTTATCCATGGTTACGACGCAATAAGCAAAGGATACAAGCGAAGAAAAAGTGAAGACTTTCTATCAACAACTATTATGATTATGCCTTTGATCTAGAATATCATCGCAGTTACATGTGAACAAATGAAATCCCTTTGTAACAGATGAGTTTTCGTCTGAAACCCTGATACTTCCAAAGAGATTGTCTATTTTGTACACGAAGTGCATCTAGTTTTTGTCGTAAACCTCTTAACTTTTTATTACATGCTATGTGGGTGAAATGATGATACCATTCCAACTTTCAACCTTTTTAGAGTTCATTTGTAGTGCTTTTCAATTTAAGGGTCATTTAGCTCAAAAAAATCAGTACGGGCATGAAAAATACCAAATGAAGTCAGAGAGGGTTGAAAATTGATGATATGGCTTTGAATGGTGCATTTTGAACACACGAAAAGTCTGGAGTTCAAATAAGTTCAAAAAATGGAATCCCTTTGTAACAGATGAGTTTCCGTCCGAAACCCTGATACTTCGAAAGAGATTATCTATTTTGCACACGAAGTGCATCTAGTTTTTGCCGTAACCCACTCAACTTTTTAGCACATGCTATGTGGAAGAAATGATGATACCATGCCAACTTTCAAACTTTTCAGAGTTCATTTGTAGTGCTTTTCAATTTCAGGGTCATTTAGCTCAAATAATGCACTAATAGCAAAAAGAATGAACTAATAACAAAAAAAAATGATCTAAAAATAATCAATTAGAATATTCTATTATGATCAACTAAAACAAAACTATAATATCCTTCAGTAGCAAAAAGAATCAACTAAAAAGCTTTTATAAAACTCCAATAGCAAAAGGAATCAACTCAAAAAAGTTTTATAAACCTCTAGTATTATTGAAACTAAAATTATACAAAATTTATGAAACCAAAATTAGCAAAGCATTTTCTGTTCAAAACTTTAAAAGCAAAAAAGAATTTTCATAAATAATTTTTTTGTTAGAAACTTTAATAGCAAAGAGAATTATCATAAAGAATTTTTGTGTTTCAAACTAAAATAACAAAATTTGTTTTTGAATATAATGATAAAACACAGTAATATTAAATAGCAGGAAAAAGAATCACTCAAAAATCTATTTTTATAGTAAAGTTATTAAAAAACTAGTGACTCACACAAATTTCAAAATATTCAAATTTAAAATATTCAAATTGGAAAACAAATGGCACTAACAGAAAGTTTATAATTTTTATTACCTAAAAGCAAAAAGAACTAAAAAATAAAGCAAAAAACAAAAGAAAATAAATAATGCAAAAAACAAAAAAAACTGGAAAAATAAAAAATGCCACCTACTGGGCCACCACAGCGTGAATACGACTAGAAACCCAGCCATGGGCCAGGATTCAGGCCCGCAGAAGGCCCAGCAGGCCCACATGCATAACAGTGTCAGATTAGGCCTGTAAGCCTGCAATGGAGAGGAGCTCGAGAGGGGTGCGGCAGTGGGGCTTATAAACCACTACGCGCCCCTCCCAACTAGTGAGGTGAGACTAAAGGTTTTGGCCACGGGCAACACGAGGCCTTTGGTCCTGGTTGGCGCCACCAATCGGGACTAATGGGGGGCATTGGTACCGGTTCTTGGCACCAACCAGTACCAATGCCACCCTTTAGTCCCGGTTGGTGCTACCAACCGGAACCAAAGGCCTCTGTTTCCCGCCCTTTGGGCTGCTGAAAAGAGACCTTTGGTCTCGGTTGGTGGCACCAGGGACTAAAGTGGGGCATTGGTACTGGTTGGTGCCACGAACCAGTACCAATGCCCTGGGTATATAAGAAAGCACTTAGCAGTTTCGACAAAATCCATCACTTCTTCTCCCCGACGCCCCTACTCCTCCTCATCGCCATCGCCGCCTGACGCACCTGCTCCACCTTACCGTCGCCGCCGCCGCTGACGCCGTCAGGCTGCTCAATGTCGCCGTCGCCGCCGCCACTGATGTCGTCAGGCTGCTCAACATTGCCCTCGCCGCCGCTGACGCCCTCTGCCTTGACGACGGCGCCGATCCCCGTGCCACTGCCCACCCCGACGCGCCGCCCACCGTGCCCCGCCGCCTCTTGTGAGCACCAGCCTGCTCCTGCGCCCGTTCTCCCGCGCCCCTCCCCTGTTCCGCGCCCCTGCCCTGCCCCTCCGGGGCCAGCACAGGCGCCGCCGCCGTGCCCCTCCGCCCCTGCTTCATTTTTAGATGTTTTTAGATGTACTTGGTCAATTTTTAGATGTTTTTAGATGCTATTTTTAGATGTTGTTCGATGCTATTTTTAGATGTTTTAGATGCTATTTTTAGATGTTTTTACATGTTTCTAGATGTACTTGGTCAATTTTCTGTAGTATATATACATATATATATATATGAAAACTAGCTTGGTCAATTTTTTGTACTAGATGATGATGATGATGATGATATATGAAAACTTTTTTAGATGTATATATATGATGATGATGATGATGATGTAATTTTGTCCGATGATATATGATGATGTAATTTTGTCGATATATGTACCCCCTCCCCGATAACTTGGACATGAGGGGGGTCGATATATGATACGTCTCCGTCGTATCTACTTTTCCAAACACTTCTGCTCTTGCTTTGGACTCTAACTTGCATGATTTTGAATGGAACCAACCTGGACTGACGCTATTTTCAGCAGAACTGCCATGGTGTTATTTTTGTGCACAAATAAAAGTTCTTGGAATGACCTAGAAATCCACGGAGCAACTTTTCAGAATTAATAAAAAATACTGGTGAAAGAATCGGCACCAGGGCCCCACAACCTGTCCATGAGGCTGGGGGCGCCCCCCTAGGGCGCGCCCCCCTGGACCTCCACCGACCTCAACTCCAACTCCATATATTTGCGTTCGGGGAGAAACAAATCAGAGATAAAATTTCATCGCGTTTTACGATACGGAGCCGCCGCCAAGCCCTAATCTCTCTCGGGAAGGCTGATCTGGAGTCCGTTCGGGGCTCCGGAGAGGGGGATTCGTCGCCGTCGTCATCATCAACCATCCTCCATCACCAATTTCATGATGCTCACTGCCGTGCATGAGTAATTCCATCGTAGGCTTGCTGGACGGTTTTGGGATGGATGAGATTTACCATGTAATCAAGTTAGTTTTGTTAGGGTTTGATCCTTAGTATCCACTATGTTCCGAGATTGATATTGCTATGACTTTGCTATGCTTAATGCTTGTCACTAGGGCCTGAGTGTCGTGATTTCAGATCTGAACCAATTATGTTTTCATGAATATATGTGAGTTCTTGATCCTATCTTGCAAGTCTATAGTTACCTATTATGTGTTATGATCCGACAACCCCGAAGTGACAATAACCAGGATACTTCTCGGTGAAGACCGTAGTTTGAGGAGTTCATGTATTCACTAAGTGCTAATGCTTTGGTCCGATACTCTATTAAAAGGAGGCCTTAATATCCCTTAGTTTCCATTAGGACCCTGCTGCCATGGGAGGGTAGGACAAAAGATGTCATGCAAGTTCTTTTCCATAAGCACGTATGACTATATTCGGAATACATGCCTACATTACATTGATGAACTGGAGCTAGTTCTTTGTCACCCTATGTTATAACTATGACATGAATCGCATCCGACATAATTATCCATCACTGGTCCAATGCCTACGAGCTTTCCACATATTATGTTTGCTTATTTACTTTACCGTTGTTGTTGTTACAATTACTACAAAACTGCTACTGTTACTTTTGCTACCGTTACCGTTACTTCCATACTACTTTGCTACTAAATACTTTGCTGCAGATACTAAGTTATCCAGGTGTGGTTGAATTGACAACTCAACAGCTAATACTTGAGAATATTCTTTGGCTCCCCTTGTGCCGAATCAATAAATTTGGGTTGAATACTCTACCCTCAAAAACGGTTGTGATCCCCTATACTTGTGGGTTATCAAGACTATTTTCTGGCCGTTACCGGGGATCATAGCTCTATTCTTTGAGTCACTTGGGATTTATATCAGCTGATCACTATGAGGAACTTGAAAGACGAAAGAACTAAGATTTATCCCTCAACTACGAGGGGAGGTAAGGAACTACCATCTAGCTCTGCACTTGATTCTCCTTCTATTATGAGTAATCTTGCGACACCTAAACCTGCTTCTGCTATGAATTCTGATATGTCGGATGTTATTGATGATACCATTTCTACTATGCATGATACTTATGATGAAACTACTTCTATGCTTGATACTACTGCTATGAAACTGCTTCTATGCTTGATACTTCTGCTATGAACTTGCTAGGGTTAGAGAGAATGAAATTATTTAAAATGAAATTATTGAAGATAGTGATGATGAAGGTTCTCCCCCTTGGTATGAATTGCCTGTTGCTCCTGAGGGTTATGTTATGGATGAAGAAACTGCTAGAGATTTTCTTGCTTGCAATGATAGATCTGATCTTAAGAAGTTATTAGCTAAACTGAAACAGAAATCTCTGAATGCTAGAATGAAATATGACCCTGCTTTTGCTACTTCACCTATCTTTGTTACTGATAAGGATTATGATTTCTCATTCGATCCTGAGATAATTACTTTGGTTGAATCTGATCCTTTTTATGGCTATGAATCTAAAACTATTGTGGCACATCTTACTAAGTTAAATGATATAGCCACCCTGTTCACTAATGATGAGAAATCTTGCTACTATTATATCCTTAAGATATTGGGACAATTGCATTTTTTTCCCTAGTTGGAACCTACCCACGGGTTTTGCCCTTACTTTTCGACTTTGCTCAGTTTTGCCCTTAGATTTTCCTCCGAGGTTGCTTTAATGCCCTTTGACCATATGACCAGTACTTTGGAATTGATAAGAAATTGATATAAACTCAGAAAAATGCAAATAAGATATCAAAATGTTAAGATAAACATTACCTTTATGCGTATGTCATTTGCATTCAAGACAAAAGTACCATTTAAACAACCTAAGGTTATTAATGTTATTAACGTTACTATAAATAAAATGGTATAAAAATATATTTTCAGGAATAAAAATTACATGCAAATGTAGGTGATGTTTTCTAAACATCCTGATATATTATTTGCATGTTTCTGAGTTCATATCAACTTGTGATGAATGTTCAAATGACTTTGACCATTATTTTGAAACTTCATAACAAGTTGACATGAACTCGAAATAATGCCAATAAGATATCGGGATGTTCATAAAAGGTCACCTACATTTGCGTGTTATTTTTATTCCTGAAAAAGTTATTGTTTATACCTTTTTATTTTTAATAATGTTAATAACATTAATAACCTTAGGTTGTTTAAATGGTACTTTTGTCTTGAATGCAAATGACATACACATAAAGGTAATGTTGATCTGAACATTTTGATATCTTATTTGCATTTGTACGAGCTCATATCAATTTGTTATGAATTTTCAAAGTATTGCTCAATTGGTCAAAGGGCATTCGGGCGACCTCGGAGCAAAATCTAAGGGTAAAACTGAGCAGAGTCGAAAAGTAAGGGCAAAACTCGTGGGTAGGTTCCAACTAGGGGCAAAAATGCATTTGTCCCGATGATATTTCCATTCTCATTAAAGGGTGATGCTAAAACTTTGTTTAATTCTCTTGATCCTGGTTGTGTGCGTAGTCCCCAGGATATGATTTATTACTTCTCTGCTAAATATTTCCCTGCTCATAAGAAACAAGCTGCTTTGAGGGAAATATATAATTTTGTGCAAATTGAAGAAGAGAGTCTCCCACAAGCTTGGGGGAGGCTTCTCCGGTTACTTAATGCTTTGCCTGATCATCCTCTTAAGAAAAATGAAATACTTGATATCTTTTATAATGGACTAACTCATGCTTCCAAGGACCACTTGGATAGTTGTGCTGGTTGTGTTTTTAGGGAAAGAACAGTCGATCAAGCTGAATTGTTATTGAATAATATGTTGACTAATCAAAATAAATGTACTCTTCCTGAGCTAACCCCTGAGCCAATTCCTGAGCCAACTCCTAAGCCAACTCGGAAGAAAAGAGGTATTCTATTTCTCAGTCCAGAAGATATGCAAGAGGCAAAGAAATTTATGAAATAAAAAGGTATTAAAGCTGAATATGTTAAGAATCTACCTCCTGTTGAAGAAATACACGGCCTGAGTATACCACCTATCGAAGAAATACATGGTGTTGATAACCCGACACAAGTAGTAAAGGTAAATTCTCTCTATAGATATGATAAAGTTGAAATCCCGTCTACTAAGTTTGCTAGCCAATGCTTGGATGAATTTGATGACTTTATGGATAGACAAGAAAACTTCAATGCTTATGTTGGTTGACAATTAAAAAGTAATGCTTCTATGATTGGACACTTGACTGATTATATGGCTAGAGTTAAAGGTGAACTTAAACTCATTAGTAAATATGCTTCTATCGTTACCACTCAAGCAGAACAAGTACTTAAAGCTCAAAGTGATTTGCTCGATGAATTAAATAATAAACATGACTTTGCTGTTAGAGTAGCAACTAGAACGGGTAAAATGACTTAGGAACCTTTGTATCCTGAAGGTCACCCTAAGATAATTGAGCAATATTCTCAGAGAAATAATGTTGACGCACCTAGTACTTCTAAAAAGAAGAAAAATAAAAGTGATAGGACTTTGCATGCTTCTAATGAACCTGTTGTAGATACACCTTAGAATCCCAATGATATTTCTATTTCTGGTGCTGAAACACAATCTGGTGATGAACATGAACCTAGTGATAATGTTAATGATAATGTTCATGTCGATGCTCAACCTAGCAATAACAATGATGTAGAGATTGAACCTGCTATTGATATTGATAACCCACAATCAAAGAATCAACGTTATGATAAGAGAGACTTTGTTGCTAGGAAGCACGGTAAAGAAAGAGAACGATGGGTTCGGAAATCCATGCCTTTTCCTCCAAAACCATCCAAGAAAAAGGATGATGAGGATTTTGAGTGCTTTGCTGAAATGATTAGACCTATCTTTTTGCATATGCATTTGACTGATATGCTTAAAGTGAATACTTATGCTAAATACATGAAAGATATTATTACAAATAAAATAAAGATACCGGAAGCTGCAATTTCCACCATGCTTGCTAATTATACTTTTAAGGGTGGAATACCTAAGAAACTTGGAGATCCAGGAGTACCAACTATACCATGCTCCATTAAAAAAACTATGTTTAGACTGCTTTATGTGATCTTGGAGCTGGTGTTAGTGTTATGCCTCTCTCTTTATATCATATACTTGAATTGAATAAGTTGACACCTACTGGAATATCTTTGCAAATGGCTGATAAATCAACTGCTATACCTGTCAGTATTTGTGAGGATGTGCCTGTTGTGGTTGCAAACGTTACTATCTTAACGGACTTTGTTATTCTTGATATTCCCGAGGACGATAGTATGTCGATTATCCTTGGTAGACCCTTTTTGAATACTGCAGGGGCTGTTATTGATTGCAACAAAGGCAATGTCACTTTTCATGTCAATGGTAATGAGCATATGGTACACTTTCCGAGGAAACAACCTCAAGTTCATAGTATCAATTCTATTGAATTCCAACTATTATTATTGGAGGTTTTGAATTTCCTCTTCCTACTGTCAAGAAGAAATATGATATTCTTATTATTGGGGATGTTCATATCCCCGTTGAGGTAACCTAGTGTTATTCGAAATTTCTCCGGTTTCATGTTATTCGGAATGTGTTTGTTAACAAGACTTGATCAACCTTGTTAGTGGATTCCTTTTGATGAGCATGAGATGGATGAAGTTAGAAGGCACAACCTTTTGTACCCTCCTTTTACTTTTTTATTTAGTTTAAATAAAGTAAAAATAATATTTTCTGTCTGTTTTCTGAATTATCCATGCAATAAAAAATACCCCGAAAATAAAAGTTCTCCAAATGCCCTGCAAATTTAATATGATTTTTTCTGGAATATTTGAGAATATCTCGCACTAAGAACACACATGGGGAGCTAGCACCTGGCCACGAGGGTCAGGGGCGCGCCCTACCCCCCTGGGTGCGCCCCCTGCCTCGTGGGCCCACGGTAGCCCCCCTCCACTTATTCCTGCACCCACACACTTCATCTTCCTCCCAAAAACATCACCATCCAGCTCAAGCACGAGTTGTAGCTCATTTTGCTGCCATTTTCGATCTCCTTGCTCAAAGCTCCATTCACAAAACTGCTTTGGGGGATTGTTATTTGGTATGTGACTCCTCCAATGGTCCAATTAGTTTTTGTTCTAGTGCATTATTCATTGCAAATTTTTGCAGCCTAGGTGTTGGGGATATAATTATTAGGTATGACCCGCCCAGGAGGGGCCGTGTTATACCTATGAATACTCTTGAAGCCCAAGACCAAGGTTGAAGATGGCGGTTTAGTAAGGGCCCAAAGCCCAGAGGCGACTTAAGGCCCGTAGAGACAAACCGCCATATGTAAATGACTTGTATTGTAAGGCAAGAATAGTTAGAGACCGAGCCGGACACTGTTTATGAGCCGGCCGGGACTCTGTGAGCCGCTGGGCGTCGACCTCTGTATATGAAGGGGCGACCCAGTGGCGGTTCAGGGCAAGTAAGATCAGATCGAGAGCTAGGTCAAGCGATTTTGCTCCCTGGTAATCGAGACATAAGCAATCCCACTCAAAACTGGATCGTAGGCTTTTACCTTCACCGTAAGGGGCGGAACCAGTACAAACCCCGTGTCCTTTGTCCCAATTAACCCCTTTAAGCTTCCTAGTTGTGATGGCTCCACGACTAAGTCCTTTCACTAGGACATCTGATGTGAGAATTCAACGACAGTTGGCACCCACCGTGGGGCCAACACATGGTGGATTTGAGTTCTTGACGGGTAGCTTCGAAGGGCTCAAGGGATACGTTGTGGTCCGGATGACTAAGAGTCATCACAGGAAGCTCTACATCGACGATGCAGGCTGGGGCCCCGACGTCAGCTCAATCTAGTAAGGGTACCAGGTCCCCTTCGGTGGAATCCACGTCTTCATCAACAAGATCAGCGAGCCGGGCCCTGAGCCGGACATCTGCACCGACCACATCGTGATGGCTCAGCATGCGAGACCCGCCTGGGCTCAACCTGCCGTGAAGCATGCCTTCGTGGGATGCATCCATGGAGCACTTTCTGAAGGATCTGCATCTGCCGGTGAGACGGCAATCTTCTCTGATGACGAGTCGCCCACATGTGAGACGGATTAGTTGTATCAATTGCAAGACGGCGGGCTTGGGGGCTGTTTCGATAGCAGTAGTATTCCGGACCTCCTTGAGCCACCGAGCAGAGTTGGGATTTTCATGGCTGGCACGCAGCCCATTCAAAATTCGACAACTGCGGCAGCAATAACCTCCGGGTCAGTGGCAGCCGGGGCAGGAGGCCCTGTGCGCCCGCTGGCTCAGGTGCTGATCGATCTCATGGATAAGATGACTGCTTTGTTAGCCGCTGTGGTCAACCCGGTGGATCAAGCTCAACATGATGCGGAAGTGACACAGTTAAAACAAGATATAGTGCAGGCTAAGGAGGACCTGGCAGCGGAAGATGTCAGGATGACCATAGAGCGGGTGGCTTTGGACGATCAGGCTTAGTGAATTAGGCACATGCTTTTCGGCTCACGATGGATCAGAATGCATCCAACGAGGTCATGAGGAGAAGATACGGGAAGACTAATTATCGGTTGCCTCTAGTTTAAGATCGTCGAAACCTTTTCCATACACCCGGTGCAGGGCCCAGTAACCCGCCAGAGATAGACCGGGTTGCAACACCCGGGGCTGGGATGCCGGTTCAACCGCGTACGATGGAGCCACCCCGGATGAATACTGCTCTGCCTCAGTATGTACCAACACCACCGAGTCATTATTCTAACCCTTTGGAGAACATGTTTGCTGCGGCAGCACGACTAGCGGCTCTCCCGGTGGAGGGCGACTCTTCGACGGTGGTTGAAACTCGCAGAGCCAGAGAACTTCTTCAGACGGCTTTAGCACAGCAGGACGCATACTCGTATAGCTAGGACAGGGTTCATTCAACCCCTTGTCGAAGCCGGAGCCTAAGTTACAGCAGGCACATGGATTCAGCGGCCGTTTCAAGCAACGCCCGGTGCCGTGACCAGCCAAGCGGGCATGACCCGACACGTGGTGGAGCTCTTAACTTGGTTGATCAGGACGGAATGCATCAAGAGGCTCAGCGGGCGGCTCAGCGGGCGACTTCTACTGAGGCAGGCGTGACCACTAGGACCGGAGGTGTCCCTTGTATGGTGTCGGCTCTATGTAACGAGTGTTTACCCAAGGATTTTAAGGGGCCTCGAAAAGTTCCTAATTATACGGCCGACTTATAGCCCAGTGCGTGGATTGAAAGCTATGAGATGGCTATGGAGCTACTAGAAGTCAGTGATGCTGCGATGGCCAAATACTTCACCATGATGTTGGATGGGACTACCCACACTTGGTTGAAGGGCCTGCCGCCTAATTCAATCGATTCATGGGCAGAGTTAAAAGCCCGGTTCATTCAGAACTTTAAAGATTCTTGCATGCAGCCTATGTCAATTGAGGATTTGACTAATTGCAAGCAAGAGGAGGGTGACTCCACAACCCAGTGGGTGCGCCAGGTCAAGGCCATAATACATTCGTCCGATAAGATGGATGCCGGCTCTGTTGTCTTAATGTTGGAGAAAAATTGCCGTTTTACGCCTCTGAAGATGAAGATGGGGCGGCTCAAGTGCGATTATAATGACATGGGCCAGCTGAGGGCGGCTCTAGTCAAATACGCCGATTCTGATAGTACCAAGGATCCCGAGTCTGACGATGAGAAGACAAGGAAGGGAAAGAAGAATAGCAATGCCAAGGGTTCTCAGCATAACCCGGCAAATCAAGGAGGCAATAATAAACATAAGGCTGATGGTAGCTTGGACTTTATGGCTAACACCAATGCGCAGGGCAACAATCAGCGACGTAAGGGGCGACCACCTCCTCGGTCCGGTGGGTCAAGCCCCATGCTTGAGTAGTTGCTGAATGAGCCATGTCTGAGAAAAGACACCCCACAGAAACCGGCCACTCACGTATGGAATGACTGCACAATCATGAAGGCTTTCAAGAATTCCAACATGTTCGATGGTAATAATGGGCCGGGCGGCAACTCAGGTGGCAGATGTTTTCATGGCCCAGGCGGCGGTTCAAATTCCAATTTTCAAAACTCTCAAGGTAATCAAGGTGGTTATAATCAGCAATCTGGCTAGGGAAGTCAGCAACAGCAGCAGGGTGGATACCAGAGTCATCCAAAGCAGCTGAATAGTGGACAAGATCACGTGCTTACCACCAGTTTGTGCAAACGGGACCAGAAGCTTCATAAGAGGGCTGTGAACGATGTTGAGCCGGCAATTCCTCGTTATTTGAGATGGTCTGAGCAGCCTATTATATGGAGTAGGGAAGATCACCCTCCCCGGTTTGACAATCCGGGTCACTTGGCCTTGGTGGTAGCACCTCAGGTTGGTGGATATGAATTCACTAAAGTGCTCATAGATGGAGGTAGTAGCATCAACATCCTCTATTATGAGACTTTTCGTCGCATGGGTTTGACTGATAAAAATCTCAAGACTTCCAACACTTTGTTTCATGGCGTGGTCCCTGGCAAGTTGGCATACCCAGTGGGTAAGATCGAGCTGGAAGTGGCTTTTGGAGATGAGCATGATTCTAGGGCTGAGAAGCTAACTTTTGAAGTGGTCAAAATCAAGAGTCCGTATCACGCCTTGTTTGGACAGTCGGCTTATGCCAAGTTCATGGCACGGCCGTGCTATGTTTATTTGCAGCTCAACATGCTGGGTCATAAGGGCACCATCACAGTGCATGGGAGTCGGAAGATAGCCTTGGAATGTGAGGAAGGCGATGCTGCTTACGCTGAATCTGTTTCTGCGACAGAGGAGTTGAAGTTCTACAAGGACAATGTTGACCCGACAGACATGACATCTTTGAAGAAGACAACCACAGAGCATGAGCCGGTAATGAAGTTTAATTCGGTCGATGATACTAAGCTTGTTGATTTTGTTCCAGGCAATTCATCTAAGCACTTCGGCATCAGTGCCAATCTGGATCCCAAATAGGAAATCGCGCTCATCGAATTCATCCATGAGAACCGGAACATCTTTGCATGGAAGCTGATACGTCTCCAACGTATCTATAATTTTTGATTGTTCCATGCTATTATATTACCCCTTTTGGATGTTTATGGGCTTTATTTTACACATTTATATCATTTTTGGGACTAACCTACTAACTGGAGGCCCAGCCTGTATTGCTGTTTTTTTGCCTATTTCAGTGTTTCGAAGAAAAGGAATATCAAACGGAGTCCAAACGGAATAAAACCTTCAGGAGCGTGATTTTTGGAACGAACGTGATCCAGAGGACTTGGAGTGCAAGCCAAGAAGCAGCCGAGGTGGCCATGAGGGTGGAGGGCACAACCCCCTGTCTCATGGCCTCCTCGGGCGGCCACCAACCTACTTCTTCCTCCTATATATACCCACGTACCCCGAAAACATCTAGGGAGCCAACAAAAAACAATTTCCACCGCCGTAATCTTCTGTATCCGCTAAATCCCATCTTGGAGCCTTCATCGGCGCTCCGCTGGAGGGGGAATCGACCACTGAGGGCTTCTACATCAACACCATAGCCCTTCTGATGAGTTGTGAGTAGTTTACCACAGACCTTCGGGTCCATAGTTATTAGCTAGATGGCTTCTTCTCTCTTTTTGGATCTCAGTACCATGTTCTCCCCCTCTCTTGTGGAGATCTATTCGATGTAACTCTTTTTGCGCTGTGATTGTCGAGATCCGATGAATTGTGGGTTTATGATCAAGTTTATCAATGAGAAATATTTGAATCTCCTCTGAATTCTTTTATGTATGATTGAGTTATCTTTGCAAGTCTCTTCGAATTGTCAGTTTGGTTTGACCTACTAGATTGATCTTTCTTGCAATGGGAGAAGTGCTTAGCTTTGGGTTCAATCTTGCAGTGTCCTTACCCAGTGACAATAGGGATTGAAAGGCACGTATTGTATTGTTGCCATCGAGGATAAAAAGGTGGGGTTTATATCATATTGCATGAGTTTATCCCACTACATCGTGTCATCTTTCTTAATGCGTTACTCTGTTCTTATGAACTTAATACTCTAGATGCATGCTGGATAGCGGTCGATGTGTGGAGTAATAGTAGTAGATGCAGGCAGGAGTCGGTCTACTTGTCACGGACGTGATGCTTATATACATGATCATGCCTAGATAATCTCATAATTATTCGCCTTTCTATCAATTGCTCGACAGTAATTTGTTCACCCACGGTAATACTTGTGCTATCTTGATAGAAGCCACTAGTGAAACCTATGGCCCCGGGTCTATATTTTATCATATAAGCTTTCAATCTACTTTTATTTGCATCTTTACTTTTCCAATCTCTATCATAAAATACCCAAAATATATTTATCTTATCATACTATCTCGATCATATCTCACTTTCGCAAGTGGCCGTGAAGGGATTCACAACCCCTTTATTGTGTTGGTTGCGAGTTCTTTGTTTGTCTGTGTAGGTGCGTGGGACTTTTGAGGAGCCTCCTACTGGATTGATACCTTGGTTCTCAAAAACTGAGGGAAATACTTATGCTACTATTGCCACATCACCCTTTCCTCTTCAAGGAAAACCAACGCAAGCTCAAGACGTAGCAAGAAGGATTTCTGGCGCCGTTGCCGGGGAGGTCTTCGCTCAAGTCAAGACATACCAAGTACCGATCACAAACTCATCTCCCTCGCATTTACATTATTTGCCATTTGCCTCTCATTTTCCTCTCCCCCACTACACCCTTGCCATTTTATCCGCCCTCTCTTTCCCAATCTCCTCTCTCTCTTTCGCTTGCCTATTTCTGTTTGCTTGTGTGTTGGATTACTTGTTGCCATGGCGCAAGATAATACCAAATTGTGTGATTTCTCCAATACCAATAAGAATTATGTCCTTAGTACTCCGATTGCTCCTCGTAATGATGTTGAGTCTTGTGAAATCAATACTACTTTGCTGAATCTTGTTATGAAAGATCAATTCGCCGGCCTTCCTAGTGAAGATGCCGCTACCCATCTAAACAAATTTGTTGATTTGTGTGATATGCAAAAGAAGAAAGATACGGATAATGATATTGTTAAATTGAAGTTATTTCCGTTTTCACTTAGAGATCGTGCTAAAGTTCGGTTTTCGTCTTTGCCTAAAAATAGTATTGATTCTTGGAACAAGTGCAAAGATGCTTTTATCTCTAAATATTTTCCTCCCGCTAAGAATATCACTCTTAGGAACGATATTATGAATTTTAAACAACTAGATCATGAGCATGTTGCCCAATCTTGGGAAAGAATGAAATTGATGATTTGTAATTGCCCTACTCATGGTTTTAATTTATGGATGATCATACAAAATTTTTATGCCGGTTTGAACTTTGCTTCGGCCGCGGGAGGCATGTTTATGGAAATCACGTTAGGAGATGCTACAAAACTTGTTGATAATATTATGGCTAATTATTCTCAATGGCACACCGAAAGATCTACTAGTAAAAAAGTGCATGCTATAGAAGACATTAAAGTTTTGAGTGGAAAGATGGATGAACTTATGAAATTGTTTGATACTAAGAATGCTCCTCTTGAGCCCAATGATATTCCTTTGTCTACTTTGATTGAGAATAATAATGAATCTATGGATGTGAATTTTGTTGGTAGCAATAGTTTTGGAAACAATGCTTATAGAGGAGACTTTAATCCTAGACCGTTCCCTAGTAGTTCCTCTAATAATAATGGAAATTCCTACAATAATTCTTATGGTCATTTTAATAAGATGCCCTCTGATTTTGAGAATAGTGTGAAAGAATTTATGATTTATCATAAGAATTTTAATGCTTTTCTTGAAGAAAAATTGCTCAAAGTTGATGATTTGGCTAGGAACGTTGATAGACTTTCGCTTGATGTTGATTCTCTTAAACTTAAATCTACTCCTCCTAAGCATGATATCAATGAGTCTCTCAAGGCCATGAGAATTTCCATTGATGAGTGCAAGGAAAGAACCGCTAGATTGCGTGCTAAGAAAGATTACTTTGTAAAAGTGTGTTCTTCTTGTCCCTGTGAAAATAATGATGAAGATCTTAAAGTTATTGATGTGTCCCCTATTAGATCTTTGTTTTTCAATATTAATCTTAATAATAATGGGACTGGAGATGAGTCAACTTTAGTTAGAAGGCGTCCCAATAATTCGAAGTTTTTTTATCTTGATGCTAAATTTGGTAAAAGTGGGATTGGAGAGGTCATGACTTTAAATAGCATTGAACCCACTATCTCGGATTTCAAGGAATTTTATTATGATAATTATTCTTTAGAAGGTTGTATTTCCTTGTTGCAATCCGTTGTTAATTCTCCTCATGCTTATAGTCAAAATAAAGCTTTTACCAAACATATCGTTGATGCCTTGTTACAATCTTATGCTAAAAAACTAAATTTGGAAGTTTCTATACCTAGAAAACTTAATGATGAGTGGGAACCTACTATAAAGATTAAAATTAAAGATCATGAGTGTTTTGCTTTGTGTGATTTGGGTGCTAGCTAGTGTTTCCACGATTCCGAAAACTTTATGTGATATTCAAGGTTTCCATGATCTTGATGATTGCTCTTTAAATTTCCACCTTGCTGATTCCACCATTAAAAAGCCAATGGGAAGTATCAATGATGTTTTTCATTGTTGCAAATAGAAATTTGGTTCCCATAGATTTTCGTTCTTGATATAGATTGCAATCTTTCTTGCCCTATTATTCTTGGTAGACCTTTCCTTAGAACGATTGGCACGATTATTGATATGAAGGAAGGGAATATTAGATTCCAATTTACATTAAGGAAAGGCATGGAGCACTTTCCAAGAAAGAAAATTAAATTACCTTCTGAATCTATCATGCGAGCTACTTATGAATTGAGTGCCAAAGATGGCACTACTTAGATCTATCTTCGCTTTTATGCCTAGCTAGGGGGGTTAAACGATAGCGCTAGTTGGGAGGCAACCCAATTTTATTTGTGTTTTTTTGTTTTTGTTTCTGTTTAGTAATAAATTTTGCATCTACCTTCTGTTTAGATGTGTTTTTATGTTTAAATTAGTGTTTGTGCCAAGTAGAACCTATGGTGATAGTTAATTTGATTCTGCTGAAAAACAGAAACTTTGCATGCACAAAATTAGTTTTGTTAAATCACAAAAACGTGCTTTTGCGTTGATTCTTTTTGCTGTAGATCAATAGACAAATTTTCTAGGACTTCCTATTTTGGTAGGATTTGTAGACTTCCATAAGTTTGCGTTCGTTATAGATTGATACAAACTGTTCTGTTTTTGACAGATTCTCTTTTTCGTGTGTTGTTTGCTTATATTGATGCATCTATGGCTAGTATTAAGTGGTATGAACCATAGAGAACTTGAAATACAGTAGGTTTAATAACAATATAAATAAATAATGAGTTCATTATAGTACCTTATGTGGTGGTTTTGTTTTCTTGCACTAACGGAGCTTATCAGATTTCCTGTTGAGTTTTGTGTTGTGAAGTTTTCAAGTTTTGGGTAAAGATTTGATGGACTATGGAATAAGGAGTGGCAAAAGCCTAAGCTTAGGGATGCCCATGGCACCCCAAGATATTCAAGAGTAGCCAAAATCCTAATCTTGGGGAAGCCCCGGGAAGGCATCCCCTCTTTCGTCTTCGTTCATTGGTAACTTTACTTGGAGCTATATTTTTATTCGCCACATGATATGTGTTTTGCTTGGAGCATCATGTATAATATTAGTATTTGCTTTTTAGTTTTACACAATCATCCTTGCTGTACTGGGAGAAGCCCACTTGATTGAAATTTATTAGAATACTCTATGTGCTTCACTTATATCTTTTGAGCTAGATAGTTTTTGCTCTAGTGCTTCACTTATATCTTTTAGAGCATGGCGGTGGCTTAATTTTGTAGAAATTTCTAGTCTCTCATGATTCACTTATATTATTTTGAGAGTCTCTTAGAACAGCATGGTATTTTCTATGGTTATAAAATTGGTCCTAGAATGGTAGGCATCCAAGTTGGGTATAATAAAAACTATCATAGGAAGTGAATTGGATGCTATGATCAATTTGATACTTGATAATTGTTTTGAGATATGGAGGTAGTGATATTAAAGTCATGCTAGTTGGGTGATTATGAATTTAAAGAATTGTTGTGTTGAAGTTAGCAAGTCACGTAGCATGCACGTATGGTTCAAGTTGTGTAACAAATTTGAAACATGAAGTGTCCTTGGATTGTGCATCCTTATGAGTGGCGGTCGGGGACGAGCGATGGTCTTTTCCTACCAATCTATCCCTCTAGGAGAATGCGTTTAGTGCTTGGTTTTTGATGACTTCTAAAGTTTTACAATAAGTATATGAGTTCTTTTGACTAATGTTGAGTCCATGGATTATACGCACTTTTACCTTTCCATCATTGCTAGCCTCTTCGGTACCATGCATTGCCCTTTCTCACCTTAAGAGTTGGTGCATACTTCGCCGGTGCATCCAAACCCCGTGATATGATACGCTCTATCACACATAAACCTCCTTATATCTTCCTCAAAACAGCCACCATACCTACCTATTATGGCATTTCCATAGCCATTCCGAGATATATTGCCATGCAACTTTCCACTGTTCCGTTTATCATCATGACACGCATTACTTTTGTCATATTGCGATTGCATGATCATGTAGTTGACATTGTATTTGTGGCAAAGCCACCATGCATAATTTTTCATACATGTCACTCTTGAGTCATTGCACTATCCCGGTACACCGCCGGAGGCATTCATATAGAGTCATATCTTGTTCTAGTTTTGAGTTGTAATTCATGTGTTTTAAATCAATAAAAGTGTGATGATGAGCATTATTAGAGCATTGTCCCCAAAATAAAAAATAAAAAAAGGAAAGGCCAAAAAAAGGCCCAAAAAAAGAAAAAAAGAAAAAAAGAAAAAAAAGAGAAAAAAAAGGGGCAATGTTACTATCTCTTTTTCCACACTTGTGCTTCAAAGTAGCACCATGTCCTTCATATAGCGAGTCTCATATATTGTGCTTAAAAGTAGCACCTTGTTTTTCATATAGAGAGTCTCATATGTTATCACTTTCATATACTAGTGGGAATTTTTCATTATAGAACTTGGCTTGTATATTCCTACGATGGGCTTCCTCAAATGCCCTAGGTCTTCGTGAGCAAGCAAGTTGGATGCACACCCACTAGTTTTCTTTTGTTGAGCTTTCATTGATTTATAGCTCTAGTGCATCCGTTGCATGGCAATCCCTACTCCTCATGTTGACATCAATTGATGGGCATCTCCATAGCCCGTTGATTATCCTCGTCAATGTGAGACTTTTTCCTTTTTTGTCTTCTCCACACAATCCCCATCATCATATTCTATTCCACCCATAGTATATCTATGGCTCACGCTCATGTATTGCGTGAAAGTTGAAAACGTTTGAGATTATTTAAGTACGAAACAAATGCTTGGCTTGTCATCGGGGATGTAGAATTTGGGAACATTTTTGTGTGACAAAATGAAGCATAGCCTAACTATATGATTTTGTGGGGATGAACTTTCTTTAGCCATATTATTTTGAGAAGACATGATTGCTTTTATTAGTGTGCTTGAAGTATTACTATTTCTTATGTCAATACGAACTTTTATTTTGAATCATTTGGATATAAAGATTCATGCCACAATAAAGAAAATTACATTGAGAATAATGCTAGGTAGCATTCCACATCAAAAATTCTGTTTTTATCATTTACCTACTCGAGGACGAGCAGGAATTAAGCTTGGGGATGATTGATACGTCTCCAACGTATCTATAATTTTTCTTTATTCCATGCTATTATATTACCCCTTTTGGATGTTTATGGGCTTTATTTTACACATTTATATCATTTTTGGGACTAACCTACTAACCGGAGGACCAACCCGTATTGCTATTTCTTTGCCTATTTCAGTGTTTCGAAGAAAAGGAATATGAAACGGACTCCAGACGGAATGAAACCATCGGGAGCGTGATTTTTGGAACGAACGTGATCCAGAGGACTTGGAGTGCAAGCCAAAAGCAGCCAAGGCGGCCACGAGGGTGGAGGGCGCGCCCACCCCTACAGGGCGCGCCCCCTGTCTCGTGGGCCCCTTGGGCGGCCACCGGCCTACTTCTTCCACCTATATATACCCACGTACCCCGAAAATATCCAGGGAGCCAAAGAAAAACAATTTCCAACGCCGTAACCTTCTATATCAGCGAGATCCCATCTTGGAGCGTTCACCGGCGCTCCGCCGGAGTGGGAATCGACCACAGCGGGCTTCTACATCAACACCATGGCCCTTCTGATGAGTTGTGAGTAGTTTACCACAGACCTTCGGGTCCATAGTTATTAGCTAGATGGGTTCTTCTCTCTTTTTGGATCTCAATACCATGTTCTCCCCCTCTCTTGTGGAGATCTATTCGATGTAACTCTTTTTGCGATGTGTTTGTCGAGATCCGATGAATTGTGGGATTATGATCAAGTTTATCTATGAGAAATATTTGAATCTCCTCTGAATTCTTTTATGTATGATTGAGTTATCTTTGCAAGTCTCTTCAAATTATCAGTTTGGTTTGGCCTACTAGATTGATCTTTCTTGCAATGGGAGAAGTGCTTAGCTTTGGGTTCAATCTTGCGGTGTCCTTACCCAGTGAAAATAGGGGTTGCAAGGCACGTATTGTATTGTTGCCATCGAGGATAAAAAGGTGGGGTTTGTATCATATTGCATGAGTTTATCCCTCTACAACATGTCATCTTTCTTAATGCGTTACTCTGTTCTTATGAACTTAATACTCTAGATGCATGCTGGATAGCGGTCGATGTGTGGAGTAATAGTAGTAGATGCAGGCAGGAGTCGGTCTACTTGTCACGAACGTGATGCCTATATACATGATCATTCCTAGATAATCTCATAATTATTCGCTTTTCTATCAATTTCTCGACAGTAATTTGTTCACCCACTGTAATACTTATGCTATCTTGAGAGAATCCACTAGTGAAACCTATGGCCCTCGGGTCTATCTTTTATCATATAAGCTTTCAATCTACTTTTATTTGCATCTTTACTTTTCCAATCTATATCATAAAATACCAAAAATATATTTATCTTATCATACTATCTCTATCAGGTCTCACTTTCGCAAGTGGACGTGAAGGGATTGACAACCCCTTTATTGCGTTGGTTGCGAGTTCTCTGTTTGTTTTTGTAGGTGCGTGGGACTTTTGAGGATCCTCCTACTGGATTGATACCTTGGTTCTCAAAAACTGAAGGAAATACTTACACTACTATTGCTGCATCACCCTTTCCTCTTCAAGGAAAACCAACGCAAGCTCAAGACATAGCAGAAGCCTTCTGACATGCCGGGTGTACCGAGAGAACTTGCTGAGCACACTCTCAATATTGATCCAAAGTTTAAGCCGGTCACACAGTTTCATCGGCGATTCAATGAAGAGATGCGTAAGGCCATTGGCGAGGAAGTGGACTGGCTCTTGGCAGCTGGGTTCATTATTGAAGTTTTTCATCCGGAGTGGTTGGCTAACCCGGTGCTAGTGCTTAAGAAGAACGACACTTGGCGTATTTGTGTGGATTACACGGACTTAAACAAGGCTTGTCCAATTGATCCCTTTGCTATCGCTCGTATTGATCACATCATTGATGCTATGGCGGGTTGTGAGTGTTTGAGCTTTTTGGATGCTTATTATGGTTATCATCAGATCAAGATGGCAGTTAAGGACCAGGAGAAGACGCCTTTTATTACTCGATTTGGAGCCTTCTGCTATGTGTCTATGCCTTTTGGGCTTAAGGGTGCCCAGGCGACTTATCAGCGATGTGTGCAGAACTGTCTCCACAATCAGATTGGGCGCAATGTTCATGCTTATCTGGACGACATTGTGGTGAAATCCAGAGAGAAGGAGACCTTGATAGATGATCTGAAGGAGACCTTTGATAATATCCGGGTCTACAAGATGATGCTTAACCCGACCAAGTTTGTTTTTGGTGTGCCTGGAGGCAAGCTTTTGGGTTTTCTGGTTTCCAACAGGGGCATTGAGGCTAACCCGGAGAAGATCAAAGCAATCACTTCTTTGGCTAAACCGGCGTGTATCAATGATGTTCACCGTTTGGCGGGTCGTATTGCTGCTTTAAGCCGTTTCATAAGCCGGTTAGGTGAGAAGGCCATACCACTGTATCAGATGATGAAGAAGATAGACGACTTCGTCTGTGGTGATGCTGCTAATGCTACCTTTGAAGACTTGAAGAGACAGCTGGCTGAGCCGCCAGTCCTTGCTGCTCCCATTGATAATGAGCCCTTATTGTTATATGTGGTTGTTAACACAAGTGCCGTCAGTGTAGCCATTATGGTGGAACGCAAGGAGGTTGGCAAGGAGCATCCAGTTCAACGGCCGGTTTATTACATGAATGAGGTGCTTATTGAATCCAAGCAAAGGTATCCACATTGGCAGAAGCTTGTTTATGGGGTGTTTATGGCAAGCCGGAAGCTTAAGCAATATTTTCTGGGTCATCCCATCACTGTGGCCAGTTCTGGTCCTTTAGGAGATATCATCCAAAATAGAGAGGCTACATGACGAGTCACCAAGTAGGCCATTGAACTTGGGCCTCATGGTTTAAAGTATGTGCCACACACTGCTATCAAGTCTCAAGCACTGGTGGACTTCATTAACGATTGGATAGAACTACAGATGCTTGAAGAGAAGCCACACAACACGTATTGGACTATTCACTTTGACGGGTCCAGGCAATTGGAGGACTCGGGGGCTGGAGTTGTTTTAGCTTCCCCTCGAGGTGACAAATTTTGTTATGTGCTACGATTGATGTTTCCTTGTACTAACAATGCAGCTGAGTATGACGCCCTACTCAATGGTCTTCGGATGGCTAAGGAGATGAGCTTAAGCCGGGTAAGGTGCTTTGGCGACTCAGATTTGGTGGCTCAACAAGTATCAGGCAAGTGGGCTTCCAAGGATCCTCTCATGGCGGCTTATCGCTGCGAAGTTGATGCCATTGCTGGACATTTCAAGGGTTACCAAGTGGAGCACATTGACCACAGAAAGAATGAGGCGATTGATGCCTTAAGCCGGCTGGGCTCTCAGTGTAAGCCAGTGCCGCCTAATACTTTCTTGGATATTCTGCATAACCCTTCTGTCAAGTTACCTACAGAGGAAGACTATGTTATTCCTGACCCAGAAGCACAATTGGTGCCATACTTGGCTTACATGACCCGGGGCGAGTTGCCTGAGGATGAAACCTTGGCCAGGCAGATAACCAGGCGGTCTAAGTCAATGACAATTGCCAATGCGAGCTGCATCATCACAGTGTCACTAGGGCGTTTCAGCATTGCGTCTCTCCTGAAGAAGATCAAGAAATTCTTCGTGAGATTCATGAAGGAGATTGCGGCCATCATGCCGGGTCAAAATCCCTTGTGGCCAAGGCTTTCCGTCATGGATTATATTGGCTGATGGCTCATGCTAATGCGGAGGATCTGGTCAGTAAATGTGATGGTTGTCAGAAGTTCTCGAGACATGCTCACGTGCCGGCTCAAGAGTTGAGGATGATTCCAATTACTTGGCCATTCGCAGTCTAGGGGCTTGACATGGTTGGGCCTTTCAAAAGGTCCAAAGATAAAAAGACCCAGCTCTTGGTGGTGGTTGACAAGTTTACAAAGTGGGTTGAGGCAGAGGCAGTGAGTAAGTGTGATGTAGCCACGGCGGTTCAGTTCATGAAGAAGGTGATATTTCGCTTTAGCTTTCCACACAGCATTATAACTGACAATGGTACTAATCTGTATAAAGGTGCCATGGAAGAGTTTTGTCAACGTGAGCATATTCGGCTTGATGTTTCATCAGTAGCTCACCCCCAATCCAATGGTCAAGTTGAAAGAGCCAATCAGGAATCTAGAAAGGCATCAAGCCCCGGCTTTTGGTCCCCGTACTCGATTGAGCCGGCGTCGGGGCCCCAGCCTGCGTCGTCGATGTAGAGCTTGCAGCGATGACTCTTAGTCATCCGGCCCACAGCGTATCCCTTGAGCCCTTCGAAGCTGCCCTTTAAGAACTCAAATCCACAATGTTCTTGAGCTTGCATGTCAAATTTATATTGTCCCAAGTAGTTCTAATGCATGATTAAGTCTCTAGGCACTTGTGGGATTAGTTGCTATCAATATTGTTGAGTTTGGTTCACTTTTATTTTTGAGTTACTAAAAATTTCAGAAATTTTTCAGAGGAAGAAATATGTCTAGGAATATGTACTAAGGTGGTTCTTCAAGGAAGAAAGCACCCAGGCTTGCAATACGTGAGCAAGACGATGAACCACCGACGGAAGCTCATGTGCGGCCTTGTGAATGGCCGTCAGAGGAGTTTATGGTCAAAGCGGGCATCAAGGATGAATTTGATGCATATGTGCGTAATGCTGATCTTGAGGACTTCATGCAAGATAAGTGCCCTCAATACTATCATTTGACTGATTCCTTTGTGAGAAGGTTTAACTTTACATCTTCGTGTCCTGTTTGATATTTATGATAAATCATATACAATGGACCTAGAAGATTTCACTACCGCTTGTAAACTCCCGCAGTGGGGCAGTGTTAATGAACCTCGTAAATCTGAATATAAAGACTTTCTTGCTAGTATTACTGTGGGAGAATCTAGAGAAATAGCACAAGCTACCATAGGGAGCATTCATTTTCCTGCTATACATTATTTTGCTCTCTTCATTGGTAGATGCATTAATGGTAAAGATGAAGCATGTCACATATGTGTTCCTAATCTTTGTGTTCTCAAGAGTGCTTTATTAGGTGATAAACAATACAACTTGGGGGCAATTGTTGCACGTAGGTTGCATAATAATGGTTTAGATGGAGACTTGTTTGGAGGGATTTATGCAACCCGTGTGGCTAATTATCTTGGTATACTTGTACATGAAAATGATAGGGAGTTTCCTCCCGCTTATTTAGATTATAATGCCATGGTTAGTCATCATTTTCTTGAGAGGAACAAACATATCCTCCAGTATCGACTAATCTTTGACAGAGGTCGCGCTCTCCATATTACTCTCCCTGCTCCTGCCTTATTTGATTATCAGGCAAACGGAAGATATGTTATAACTAGGGAGGAGGCGAACGAGTACGAGAGGAGGACGGAGGTAGCTCACCGCCATGCTGCAGCTCATGAGGCAATGGCTGCTGCATCTCAGTACAACCCCAGTTACAGCTTCGGATATCCGCCAGGCTACCCATGGCCATAGACCAACTTAGGCCAAAAGCCTAAGCTTGGGGGAGTACGTATTTCTCACCGACATTACATTCATGTTAACACACTCATTCTAGTTGTTGGTGCTCATACTTTTTCATTGTACTATCCATGCTAGTTTATTTTCTTTTTCTAGCTTTCTTCTTGTGTGTTTGAATAACCTTAAGAAAACCCAAAACAAATAGTTAGTTTACTTTCCGTGCTTGTAGTAGTAATATTAAAAGAAAACCCAAAAAGATTTCTCATTCTTCTTTTGCTTGTTGGGAGCTTTCCCGTGTAAATAGTTTTATTTCTTTTCTTTTCTTCGGGGGTCGAGAGGAGAAGACCATAATGAAAATGTTTAGTGGCTCTAATATGCATGATTGTTGATTTAACCAAGAGCCCATATTACCTTGTCTTCTCCCTTGAATTGAATGCTTGCAGATTCCAGCTTAGTCCAATGCACGTGCACTATTATTATTATCCACACCGTTTGGTCGTGCAAGTGAAAGGCAATAATGACGATATATGATGGAGTGATTGAGATGAGAGAAGCTGGTATGAACTCGACCTCTCTTGTTTTTGTAAATATGATTAGTTCATCGTTCCTGATTTAGCCTATTATGAATAAACATGTTTGCAATGACAATTAGAGATTATAGTTGCTTATGCCATGCTTAATTAGCTAGGAGCTTATAATGGTTTATCTTGCGTACGAACATGCTATTAAAATGGTTGTGATGTGGTATGATAGGGTGGTATACTCCTTTGAATGATTCGAGTGACTTGACTTGGCACATGTTCACGCATGTAGTTGAAACAAAATCAACATAGCCTTCACGATATTTATGTTCATGGTGGATTATATCCTACTCATGCTTGCACTCAGTGTTGATTAATTTCAATGCATGTTCATGACTGTTGTCACTCTCTAGTTGGTCACTTCCTGTAACATCCCAAATTTTCAATTTGGAATGTTATACATTAGGTCATCATGCATATCATATTTTTCTCGCATTTTCCGATCCTAGAAAATTTCACGCAACTCAAGGACCCTCGGAGAGAGTTGGAAGTTTCATTATTTTCATATTTGGGATTTCTCAAATTTTGAAAATAGGATCATTTGGATTTATTTAATTATCTTCATAAAGTTTTTCCTATAAAAATTTTGAGAGAGGGAATAATATGACTTTCCCAAATTTAGGAAAAATGAAGATTTAATAAATAAATCCATTTTGGTTTTTGCCGGAGTTTTAATTGCGTTTTATTTGCCTTAGGGAAAAATGCGTGTTTTTAAAAAAATTGCATTTTAGGCCCCGAGTAAAGTTCTTTTTGTTCGACTCATTTTTAGGAGTCGGGGAAAGTTTACTGTATTAATTTTGGAGTTCGTTTAGATTTTTTTTATTTTGTCTCTCTGCGCGCGAGACCGTTTAAAAAAAAACTGCAGCGCCTTGGGCCAAAGGCCCAAGCTGCTAGCCGCCGGCCGGCCAAGGCCACCGCGCGCGCACGCACCAAGGGGGCCAGGGAGCCACTCCTTTTTCCTTGTCCTAGTAGGACTCTTTTCCTACTTCGTTTATTCCGTATCTAATCCTAGATCTATTCCTAATCCTAATCTATTTCTTGTCCCCTACCCCAAGCAAAACCCTCCCCTCCCCAATATAAATACCCAAGCACCCCCCCTCTAAACCATCAAACCAACACCTCTCCTCTCCTCTCCTCCGCCTCACCACCGCGCCACCCCTCACCACCG
>NC_057810.1:39474573-39479455 GCF_018294505.1 Triticum aestivum
GTCTGTTCGTTTAACCGTTCGTCGTTCTCTTTTCTCGTCGGATTTATTCCGCGATTCTTCCGATCGTGATTTCAGATCCGATCTTCTTTCTAGTCTATCTTTCCACACGTTTGTCGGAATCAGGTGATTCAAATGCCTGGAGTTTCGCCTCGAAACCGCCGTTCCGACTAACCAACTTAAACTAAGTTTTGTTACTGTAAAAATTTGACCTAGTTTCAACTTGCTAGAACCGAGTTGTTTTCTTTCGTCGTTTGACTTTCGATGCTTTATTTGATTCGATTCTTTTGCAACCAGGGTTCTTAAGTTGAACTCTCTGGTTAGATCTTTTATTCGAGATTTCCCTGTGCATTAGATGAGTACTTATAGTATGCTTGTTGTTTGTCTGCGTTAGATCACCCGGAGTGCGCCGCTTGTTATTTCGAATCTCTAGGTCACGCGGATCATCAGCAAGGCAAGTAACACTTGATCATATCTTTCCTACTACCCAGTTTTATTGCATTAGATCCAACCCTCAAACACTTGCATTGTTTAGGATCTAAATTAAATTGTGGGATTGGGAAGTAGAATTGAGGTAGTACCTATTACCTGTTACTTATGAAACCTTGGGAGTTACTTCTACGTTTGCTTATCATGCTATGCTATGCTAGTAGACGTGGATTGGGTGAGTGAATATCCATGACAGATGTGAGATTGATAATTTTAATGGTTTATCTAAGGTGGCAACTTAAACACACATCTGGGTGGATTGAGGCACCTGATGTCTATCAGGACTTGCCTGTTTCTTTTTGGACCGCCACCCAGGCTCAAAGGGATCATAAGATATTTCAAACTGGAAACTTCCGTGTGCAGCCACATGCTACTATGGGCTCTAGCATAGTTGACTAAGTTGTGCGAACTCTTACGGGGTGGACTAGCAGATGTAGGGGATGTAGGTGTACCGGTCTACCCCACATGTAAGGTGCTAGCGCTTCTGAAAGACTATGTCTCGGTCATCCGTTTCTCAAACACCATGCAGTGCGAGAACCAAGCGGAGGCGATCGAGTCTTGTGGGGAAAAGTGCGCAAGCCTCTGCAGAGTGTATAAACTAATCATGATTAGCCGTGTCCCCGGTTATGGACAACTTGAGTATCTAGTACTTGAATATAATGTGAATCTCAACATGTTACCTCTAATAAAAGCTATTGGGTTTTAATGAGTACTTTTAATTGGGATTGAGGATGCTGTCAACCATTCTCAATGTTTAACAACCACCATGATAGTTAAACAAAATTATTCCTTTGATGTAGGGAAAAATTGGCTTTTCGCAAAACTGTAACCATAGAGCCTTACCACCAGCCAAATATGCATGTAGTATAGGCTTATTGCTCCATTACTCTCTATGTGTTACATTGCCAGCATATTCCATGTGCTGACCCGTTTTCGGGCTGCAACTTTCATGTTGCAGACTTTTCAGACGACGAGTAAGGAATTTAGGTCGTGGTTCTATACTCAGTGATGCCGATGGAGTTGATGGACTCACTTATCTTCCAAGCCTTCCGCTGTTATCGTTAATAGATGGCCTTAAGCCATATTTATTGTAATAAGTTCTTTTTGAGCCATCGATGTAATAAGAGTGTGATTGTAACTCTGCTATAAATCCTCGATGTACTGTGTGGTGTCAGCATTACTGATCCAGGGATGACATCGTAGCACAGTAGACGTGATCCATTCGGGTCAGGTCGCTACAGAGATGGTATCAGAGCACACGCTGACTGTAGGACACGACCACTAAGTTAAAGCCATAGATCACTACTCTCCTCTCATTTTCTAACTCCTCATCTATTCTACTCTTTAGGATGAAGGACGCGAAGATCAAGTACACCCAACCGGATGAAGGCACACCATTTGGATTTCACTTGAAGGAAGTTACCAAGTACCTGAACATTGGACTACCAAGTTTCACCGGGACTTTCAACGCCACTCTGCCTGAAGAGGAGCGCTGGAAGATTCACGCTCACGTTCCGGGAAGAACATTCGCGCCAATCACGAAGCCCATAGATAGTGTTTTCGGTGCACCAACTTGGAGTCTGGGAAAGAGCATGGCAGCTCATATCACCATGGGACGCATTGGAGAAGTTTATCAAGAAGACCTCAAGGACACCATCTACCAGATTTGCGGACGCCGAGATGACAAATGGGACATAGTCAGCACCAAGAAGGATAGATCCATTGCAGCTTTTATCCAGGAGTTAAACCAGCACATTCGACGCCAGGAGAACCAGATGTGCAATGATATGTTGGAGTTGCAGAATGCAAAGGGAAGGATCATCGAGCTAGAAGGAGAACTAAAGTCTACACACAAGGACTACCTGGACGAGATCGTAGCTCTAGCAAGGCACAATTGCGATCTTAAGCAGGAGATCGAAGAACTCAAGAAGAAGTTAGCATCCCAGGAGGACGACAAGTACGTCGCATGTCCAGACAACTACATCATCCTCGACGACACTGATTCGGATCCAAGTGAACCCGACTTCGAAGACGAAGCTGGAGCAGACATCATGGAATCTTCCACCGGTTCAAATTTCTAGATGACCACCACATATTAGTAGTATTTCCCCCCATGTAAACATTATAGTACACGCACTTGCGATAGTTAGATCGTTGTAAGCCTTGTTTGATTGAATGGAGTGATTTTGTGTGCATTTGCTCATGTGCATTTGGGTAGTGATTCCCCTTAGACCTCATTCTATTCTAAATTTCTCTTCTTTTCTAAACCCATCAGATGCCTCCGAGACGTGACCCTGGATTCGTTTTCCCGCCAGAGATCACCCAACTGATCCAGCAGCAGAACACCCTGATTCAAACATTGGTGCAGAACCAGGGCAACAACAACAACAACCCACCCCCACCACCTGCGGATCATTTGACTCGTTTCCTTAGACTAAATCCGCTGGTGTACTCCAGTAGCACCGAGCCGATTGTAGCAGATGATTGGCTCCGCAAGATAGGAAGGGAGTTGACCACTGCAGGATGCACAGATAGAGAAAGAGTGAAGTTTGCAGCACATCAGCTTGAAGGACCCGCAGCCGCATGGTGGGAGAATTTCACAGTCACTTACCCGGTAGACACTGTCACATGGGATCAATTTCAGCAAGCTTTTCGCACTGCCCATGTCTCAGCAGGAGCCATGGCCATGAAGAAGCGTGAGTTTCGCAACTTACGCCAAGGAGGAAGGACTGTTGGCCAGTACGTGGATGACTTTAGCAAATTAGCACGTTACGCCCCAGATGACATTGCTACAGATGCGGCTAAACAGGAGAAGTTTCTAGAGGGACTGAATGATGAGTTCAGCATGCCATTGATGGTAGCAAGTTTCAATAACTACCAGGAGTTAGTAGACCGAGCCCTTATGATTGAAGGAAAGCAGCAGCAAATTGAGAACCGCAAGCGAAAGTATGGACAAGGGAAGTATAACTCTGGAGCTCAGCAGAAGACTCGTTATACCCCTAAATCAGGAATTCAGTTTCAGCATACCCATGGAGGAGGTAATTCGCACAACCATAATGGCACTAAGAATGGGAACGGGAATGGAGGAAGCAATGGACAGAATCGCACCAACCCGTCAACACCATCCAAGGCAGACTTGAGTCACATTACTTGCTTTAAGTGCCGCAAGACGGGGCATTATGCAAATGACTGTCCAGAAGGCCAGAATGGAAATGGCAATGGAAGCTCTGGAAAGAAGCCCAACCCTTTCAACAGGGGACAGGTGAACCACATTGATGTGAAGGAGATTGAAGATCAGCCCGATGCAGTAATCGGTAAGTTTTTGGTTAAGTCATTTACTGCACTCGTTCTTTTTGATACTGGTGCATCGCATTCATACATATCAAGGGGATTTGTGGAAAAGTATAGCCTGCCCACTAGGATTCTTAAAACACCTATGCTAGTAAGCTCGCCAGGAGCAGAATACATGGCCAGACAAGGATGTTTTCAAGTACCATTGAGTATAGGAAGGCATGTATTCCCAACGGATTTAATTATCCTGGAATCCCAAGGTCTGGATGTGATTCTTGGTATGGATTGGCTGTCGATGTATGGAGGAAACATCGATTGCGCCAGTAAGACAATTTTGCTTACCACACCAGAAGGAAGAAGGATCAAGTATGTATCCCGACATGTGCCAAACAGGACACAAGTGAATTGCTTATCAGGAGTTGTGCAGGAAGAAGTACCAGTGGTGAAGGATTTTCCTGATGTATTTCCTGAGGAATTACCAGGCATGCCACCGGATAGAGACATTGAGTTTTTGATTGAGTTATTGCCAGGTACAGGCCCAATATCGAAGCGACCGTACCGGATGCCAGCAAAGGATTTGGTGGAAATTAAGAATCAGATTAAGGAGTTATTGGATAAAGGTTACATTCGCCCAAGTTCTTCACCTTGGGGATCACCCGTTTTGTTAGTAGAGAAGAAGGACGAATCTTTGAGAATGGTTGTTGATTATCGTGAATTGAATGCGGTAACAATCAAGAACAAGTACCCACTACCAATGATAAATGATCTGTTTGATCATTTGCAAGGAGCCAAAGTGTTTTCCAAGATCGACTTGCGATCAGGGTACCATCAGTTGAAGATTCGGGAGCAAGACATACCCAAGACTGCATTTACCACGAGATATGGACTGTACGAGTATACCGTTATGTCATTTGGACTGACTAACGCACCAGCTTATTTCATGAACCTGATGAACAAAGTGTTTATGGAGTTTTTGGATAAGTTCGTCGTGGTGTTCATAGATGACATTTTGATTTTCTCGAAGAATGAAGAGGAACACAAGGAACAATTGCGATTGGTTTTGGAGAAGCTAAGAGAACATCAGTTATACGCCAAGTTCAGCAAA
>NC_057810.1:39482166-39486829 GCF_018294505.1 Triticum aestivum
GTCTGTTCGTTTAACCGTTCGTCGTTCTCTTTTCTCGTCGGATTTATTCCGCGATTCTTCCGATCGTGATTTCAGATCCGATCTTCTTTCTAGTCTATCTTTCCACACGTTTGTCGGAATCAGGTGATTCAAATGCCTGGAGTTTCGCCTCGAAACCGCCGTTCCGACTAACCAACTTAAACTAAGTTTTGTTACTGTAAAAATTTGACCTAGTTTCAACTTGCTAGAACCGAGTTGTTTTCTTTCGTCGTTTGACTTTCGATGCTTTATTTGATTCGATTCTTTTGCAACCAGGGTTCTTAAGTTGAACTCTCTGGTTAGATCTTTTATTCGAGATTTCCCTGTGCATTAGATGAGTACTTATAGTATGCTTGTTGTTTGTCTGCGTTAGATCACCCGGAGTGCGCCGCTTGTTATTTCGAATCTCTAGGTCACGCGGATCATCAGCAAGGCAAGTAACACTTGATCATATCTTTCCTACTACCCAGTTTTATTGCATTAGATCCAACCCTCAAACACTTGCATTGTTTAGGATCTAAATTAAATTGTGGGATTGGGAAGTAGAATTGAGGTAGTACCTATTACCTGTTACTTATGAAACCTTGGGAGTTACTTCTACGTTTGCTTATCATGCTATGCTATGCTAGTAGACGTGGATTGGGTGAGTGAATATCCATGACAGATGTGAGATTGATAATTTTAATGGTTTATCTAAGGTGGCAACTTAAACACACATCTGGGTGGATTGAGGCACCTGATGTCTATCAGGACTTGCCTGTTTCTTTTTGGACCGCCACCCAGGCTCAAAGGGATCATAAGATATTTCAAACTGGAAACTTCCATGTGCAGCCACATGCTACTATGGGCTCTAGCATAGTTGACTAAGTTGTGCGAACTCTTACGGGGTGGACTAGCAGATGTAGGGGATGTAGGTGTACCGGTCTACCCCACATGTAAGGTGCTAGCGCTTCTGAAAGACTATGTCTCGGTCATCCGTTTCTCAAACACCATGCAGTGCGAGAACCAAGCGGAGGCGATCGAGTCTTGTGGGGAAAAGTGCGCAAGCCTCTGCAGAGTGTATAAACTAATCATGATTAGCCGTGTCCCCGGTTATGGACAACTTGAGTATCTAGTACTTGAATATCATGTGAATCTCAACATGTTACCTCTAATAAAAGCTATTGGGTTTTAATGAGTACTTTTAATTGGGATTGAGGATGCTGTCAACCATTCTCAATGTTTAACAACCACCATGATAGTTAAACAAAATTATTCCTTTGATGTAGGGAAAAATTGGCTTTTCGCAAAACTGTAACCATAGAGCCTTACCACCAGCCAAATATGCATGTAGTATAGGCTTATTGCTCCATTACTCTCTATGTGTTACATTGCCAGCATATTCCATGTGCTGACCCGTTTTCGGGCTGCAACTTTCATGTTGCAGACTTTTCAGACGACGAGTAAGGAATTTAGGTCGTGGTTCTATACTCAGTGATGCCGATGGAGTTGATGGACTCACTTATCTTCCAAGCCTTCCGCTGTTATCGTTAATAGATGGCCTTAAGCCATATTTATTGTAATAAGTTCTTTTTGAGCCATCGATGTAATAAGAGTGTGATTGCAACTCTGCTATAAATTCTCGATGTACTGTGTGGTGTCAGCATTACTGATCCAGGGATGACATCGTAGCACAGTAGACGTGATCCATTCGGGTCAGGTCGCTACACTTCCCAGCCTCTTTCTAGCCTTCACCTGTACTAAGCGGGAATACTCTTGTGCATCCAACCTCCATAAACCCCAAAGTTATTCCATATGAGTCCACCATACCTTCCTATATGCGGTTCCAAGTAAATTTGTATGTGCCAAACTCCAAACCTTCAAATTAAATTCTGTTTTGTATGATCGAACGACTCATGTATCAACTAGGGTTGTCTCTATCTTCCATGTTAGGCGGGTTATTCTCAAGAGGAGTGGACTCCGCTCCTCACTCACGAGAAAATGGCTGGTCACCGAGATGCCCAGCCCCATTCTCAAATCAAATCAAAATAATTGCAAACAAAACTCCCCCAGTATTGTTGTTAGTTGGAGGCACCCGTTGTTTCATGCAAGCCATGGATTGATGCTTGTTGGTAGTGGGGAAGTATAAACTTTACCATTCTGTTTGGGAACCGCCTATAATGTGTGTGGCATGGAAGGTATCGAGATCTCTCAGTTGTTATGTTGACAGTGAAAGTATACCGCTCAAAATGTTATTTATCTCTATTTCAAAATCGAGCTCTGGCACCTCTACAAATCCCTGCTTCCCTCTGTGAAGGGCTTATCTATTTACTTTTATGTTGAGTCATCACCTTCTTATCAAAAAGCACTCGCTGGACAGCACCGCTATCATTTGCATGCATTACTATTAATTTATATTGGGTATGACTATGACTGGATCTCTTTTACCATGAATTACACTGTTTAGTCGGTCCTTGATCTTTAAAGGTGCTCTGCATTTATGTTTTGTGGTCTCAGAAAGGGCTAGCGAGATACCATCTTGTTATATCATATTATGATTGTTTTGAGAAAGTGTTGTCACCCGAGATTTATTATTATTGCTCGCTAGTTGATTATGCCATTGATATGAGTAAACATGAGACCTAAGTGTTATTGTAAATATGGTTAGTCCATAATCTTTGCTGAAAACTTGAATGCTGGCTTTACATATTTGCAACAACAAGAGCAAACAGAGTTTGTAAAAGTTTTTCTTTGTCACTTTCACTTTGTCAACTGAATTGCTTGAGGACAAGCAAAGGTTTATGCTTGGGGGAGTTGATACGTCTTCATCGTATATACTTTTCCAAACACGTTTGCCCTTGTTTTGGACTCTAACTTGCATGATTTTGAATGGAACTAACCCGGGCTAACGCTGTTTTCAGCAAAACTGCCATGGTGTTATTTGTGTGCAGAAATAAAAGTTCTCGGAATGACCTGAAAATCCACGGGGCAAATTTTCAGAATTAATAAAAAATACTGGCGAAAGAATCAGCACCAGGGGCCCCACACCCTGTCCATGAGGGTGGGCCCCCCAGGGCGTGCCCCCCTGCCTCGTGGGCCCCCTGGACCTCCATCGACCTCAACTCCAACTCCATATATTTGCGTTCGCGGAGAAAAAAATCAGAGAGAAAGTTTCATCGTGTTTTACGATACGGAGCCGCCGCCAAGCCCTAATCTCTCGGGAGGGCTAATCTGGAGTCCGTTCGGGGCTCCGAAGAGCAGGATTCGACGCCGTCGTCATCATCAACCATCCTCCATCACCAATTTCATGATGCACACCACCGTGCATGAGTAATTCCATTGTAGGCTTGCTGGACGGTGATGGGTTGGATGAGATTTACCATGTAATCAAGTTAGTTTTGTTAGGGTTTGATCCTTATAGTATCCACTATGTTCTGAGATTGATGTTGCTATGACTTTGCTATGCTTAATGCTTGTCACTAGGGACCGAGTGCCATGATTTCAGATCTGAACCTATTATGTTTTCATGAATATATGTGAGTTCTTGATCCTATCTGCAAGTCTATAGTCACCTATTATGTGTTATGATCCAACAACCCCGAAGTGACAATAATCGGGATACTTCTCGGTGATGACCGTAGTTTGAGGAGTTCATGTATTCACTAAGTGCTAATGCTTTGGTCCCGTACTCTATTAAAAGGATGCCTTAATATCCCTTAGTTTCCGTTAGGACCCCGCTACCATGGGAGGGTAGGACAAAAGATGTCATGCAAGTTCTTTTCCATAAGCACGTTCTGTGTCACCCTATGTTATAACTATTACATGAGGAATCGCATCCGACATAATTATCCATCACTGATCCAATGCCTACGAGCTTTCCACATATTGTGCTTTGCTTATTTACATTACCGTTGCTGCTCTTACAATTACTACAAAACTGCTACTGTTACTTTTGCTACTGTTACCGTTACTTCCATACTACTTTGCTACTAAATACTTTGCTGCAGATACTAAGTTATCCAGGTGTGGTTGAATTGACAACTCAACTGCTAATACATGAGAATGTTATTTGGCTCCCCTTGTGTCGAATCAATAAATTTGGGTTGAATACTCTACCCTCGAAAACTGTTGCGATCCCCTATACTTGTGGGTTATCAATATACCCCCTCCCCGATAACATTTTTTTCTATGTATATGTCATCATTCTCGATATACCCCCTCCCCGATAACTTCGACATGAAGAGAAGAAGAAGGAGAAGAAGAGGAGAGGAAGAAGAGGAGAAAAAAAAATAAGAAACGAAGAAAAAAAGAGGAGAAGAAGAAGGAATAGAGGAAAAGAAGAAAAAATAGAAAAAAATTCTTTTTTTTCTTCTTCTCCTCTCTTTTTTCCCTCTTTTTTTCTTCTATTTTTTCTTCTTCTTCTCCTCTATTTTTTCTTCTTCCTCCTCTTCTTATTTTTTATCAGGAATGAGGGTGTCGGGAACTAGGGTGTCGGAAACTAGGGTAGAGGGTCGAGGGTCGACGAGGGGTAGAGGGTCGTCGAGGGATCGAGGGTCGTCGAGCGGTCGAGGGTCGTCGAGGGGTCGAGGGTCGAGGGTCGTTGAGGGGTCGAGGGTTGAGTGGTCGAGTGTCGAGGATTGTTGAGGGGTGGAGGGTCGTCGAGGGT
>NC_057810.1:39486990-39490231 GCF_018294505.1 Triticum aestivum
GAGGGTCGAGGGTCGTCGAGGGTCGAGGGTTAAGAGAATGGTGCCATCTTGTTAAATCCCTTAAAGGTTAAGAGAATCCGAGCGGTCGAGGATCGGAACTAGCTAGGATAGGGGGTCAAGGGTCGCCGACGGGATGAGGGTCGAGGGTCGAGGATCGCCGAGGGGTCTATGTTTTCCACTATTAATATATCCATCTCTCATGTTTGTATATTAATTTCCATGTTGTAGTATTTGCAGAAACTATGGATCAACAAAGAGACTTCGAACAAGAAGAGATATTGGGGGACATAATCCACGATGGAGGTGATGTCTTGTTATTTCTCAACGACCTTGAAGAAGGTCTGGATGGAGAGGAAGCAGGCCATGGTGATCAAACAATGGAGGAGGAAAGTCATGATCATGATGGTGGCTCTGGCATCCGTGATGACAGCTCCGGTGACCGAACTTGCAACACCCATCACGAAGCTTCAGAAAGCAATCAAGGAAGTGCAGGAAGGGACGTTCGTTCCCGACAGAGAGAACGACGAGCTCAGAAGGTCCTTCGGGAATCCTGAGCACCCTGGACGAACACGAGGCATGCCAGGCTCCGTTGCGTGGAAGGTTGGGTTTCCCGATGCAGGCGGTTACAAAACCCAAGAGAGGAGGATGAAAGTGGAGCAAAGCAAACTGCAGCAGCTTAAGGCAAGGGTGAGAAAGCTATAGGAACGACAAGATATTGAGAACCAGTTGTGAGATCCTGCCCAAGAAGCTACCCCCAGAAGCTACCCCACCATCTCAGCGGAGAAGCAGCATGGCTTCCACCGAACTCGTTCAGCATCCTGACTTGACGGGTCCTAGCTACCCCACGGATTTTATCACGGATTCACACCAGTTCCACCTTATGACGCAATGGCTTCAGCTCAAAGTCAAGGCGTTTTTTGGCTCTGTGTTTCCTCCTTCACCCGGAGTAACTTTTCACTGCCGACCGATTCCACAAGGCTATGCTATTGTGATGGTGGATGAAATAACGGAGGGATTTGAGGAGCTCCAGCTTGAGCACCCTACAGGTGATGGGGAGACTCAGTTGGGTCTTGCTATGAAGACTCCGTGTCTATGGAGGAAGGGGCACATCAACCTTCTAAATTTCATTCCTCCTGCGAGTCAGCTGGGCACTCCGCCTCCTCCGCCTCCTTCGGCGAGTGATCAAGGCACTCCGCCTCCTGCTCTGGTGCGTGAGGGCGGCAATACTCCGCCTCCTTCTCTGCCTGCTCCAGCGCGTCCGAGCAGCCCGCCTCCTCCTTCGTCGCCTCGTAAGCAACGGTGGAACACAGACTCGCCACTCCGGCTGCTCCGGCGCATCGTAGCAGTCCACCTCCGGCTGCTCCGCCTCTTAAGCAACGAAAGAAGACAGCCACATCCCCTTCGGCTGCTCCGGCATCTAGCAGTATAGCCAGAGGCAGGAGGCAATACAGATTCGGTCCATCGTCTCTCAAGCCTCTAGAGAAGTTACCATACGAGAGGAGCGGGAAGGAAAACCAGAAGATCTGTGAAGGCCAAGTGAGGGACTTCTTTGAATCGGTAAAAGCTAAGAAATATCCACCTCCGGAGGAGAAGATAGATCTGGTGAAAGCGAAGCGCACTTTGGATGCCCTGCAGCGACCATCACCGCCTCCGCTGCAATCCAACTATGATTGCATCATTGAAAGGACATATAAGAAAGCGGAGCAGCCGGGAAGTACTTGCACTGATCAAAGTCTAGCAGAATGAAGAAGAGGAAAAAAATCCCCAGCTCGGCGAACAAGCGAAGCAATCTTGCCCCCCGCTCAATGTGTCTAGCGATATCATCACTAATCTTCCGGGCATGCTGCCCGGTACCAATCCTGGATATTACATGCCTGACGATGCACTTTTTGATACAATGGAGGTGGACACTTTAAAATTCCAGCACGGGAAGCCTCTCGTCAAACCTGGTACTCCTCTAACAACGATGATGCAAAGGTTCCATGATTGGTACATGGACATCTGCAGGAAGTCTGGGACGGATATTTGACGCTAAGAGTTAAAGAGGAGCACGACCTCATTGGAATTGACCTATTGTCTGCTCCATATGAGGAGTTCTTCCAGTTTTTCAATCAAAAGGCCCTCGATAAAACAATTATCACTTGCTACTGTCTGTAAGTACTACTTTTCTGTAATTAATTAAGTCTCTATATATAGCTCAGCTCTCTCATTGCATGTATATATAATTATCATCACTATATTATGCAGATTGAAGATTGCCGAATTGAAGAAAAGAAAAATCGGTGATATTGGGTTCATTAACACAAATCTCATGGAAGAATGGAATGTTAAACATGATGCTAAATAAACCGAGGCCAACTTGCTACGTTCGTTACTTCGAAATCAAAACAAAGATACAATACTCTTTCTTTACGAATACAGGTGAGTATTACTATCTTGTGCATATTTGGTTTCCCTTATTACTCGATGTTATAGTAATGTAATTGATGAGTTATGCATGCGTGCGCAGGGTCCACTTTATTCTGCTAGAGATTAATCTTGAGCAGGGACTACTAACCGTCATAGACTCGAAACGAAAAAATCCCAAGGAGTATGCGACCATGACTTAAATGCTCGAGAAGTAATTTCAATCGATCTTTATCGCACCATATCGACAACTTTGCTCATTTCCTGATATCAAGTAATTGTTTTCTTTGTCTGGTAGGGTTTGGAAAAAGTTCACGGCACAAGCTTTGGGACTGCCGGCACAGCTGCGATTTAACCACCCGAAAGTAAGTACTACTAGCTAGTTTCGCGCATCTCCCATTGATTCTAGCTAGTTTCATCAATACCATTTAGCATGCTTGCTTATAAGTTTGATTGACCTCTATTTCTTGTAAAGTTGTTGTGGCAGGAACCCGGGAATGATTTCTGTGGATACTACGTTTGCGAGTTCATCCGCCACACGACCTGTGAGCGGGGCTACTCTAAACAACAATATGAAGTGCGTAAGCAATAATATTCATAATTTTATTTTATTACCATCATTTGTGTTTTGTTTCATTCATATATACGTATTGACCCCCTTCTTCAAATTAGATGTTTCAGATGCGGGATGAACTCCTACCACAAGATCGCATACGAGCAATTTAAGAGGAATTGGCGGGATTCTTTCTTGACCACGTCATCGACAAACATGGAGAATACCATGTGGAAGTTGAGTTCAGATGTTAGGGGATTTTGTAAGAGATCTTATATCGTA
>NC_057810.1:39490586-39502043 GCF_018294505.1 Triticum aestivum
CCAGTAGCGTTGGATAGATATACGAAAACTTGTTGTTCGACCAATCTATCGGAGGAGAGGTCGATCACTTCTTTCTGTGTATGTTCATGACGATCTTCTGTACGTAATGGTCTAGCATGTCGAGTCCTCTCTATATGTATAGTTGCTACCTCTTGAGCACTGCGTTGGTTTTCCCTTAAAGAGGAAAGGGTGATGCAGCAAAGTAGCGTAAGTATTTTCCTCAGTTTTGAGAACCAAGGTATCAATCCAGTAGGAGGCTCCATGCAAGTCCCCTGTACCTACACAAACAAACAAGAACCTCACAACCAACGCGATAAAGGGGTTGTCAATCCCTTCACGGCCACTTGCGAAAATGAGATCTGATAGAGATAATAAGATAAGATAAATATTTTTGGTATTTTTTATGATATAGATTGGAAAGTAAAGATTGCAAAATAAAGTAGATCGAAAACTTATATGATGGAAGATAGACCCGGGGGCCATAGGTTTCACTAGTGGCTTCTCTCAAGATAGCATAAGTATTACGGTGGGTGAACAAATTACCGTCGAGCAATTGATAGAAAAGTGCATAGTTATGAGAATTATGTTCATAAGAACAGAGTAACACATTAGGTAAGATGACATGATGTAGAGGGATAAACTCAATCAATATGATATAACCCCCATCTATTTATCCTCGATGGCAATAATATAATACGTGCCTTGCTGCCCCTGCTGTCACTGGGAAAGGACACCGCAAGATTGAACCCAAAGGATAAGAACTTCTCCCATTGCAAGAAAGATCAATCTAGTAGGCGAAACCAAACTGATATTTCGAAGAGACTTGCAAACATAACCAATCATACATAAAAGAATCCAGAGGAGATTCAAATATTTCTTATAGATAAACTTGATCATAAACCCACAATTCATTGGATCTCAACAAACACATCACAAAAAAGAGTTACATCGAATAAATCTCCAAGAAGATCGAGGAGAACTTTGTATTGAGATTCAAAGAGAGAGAAGAAGCTATCTAGCTAATAACTATGGACCCGAAGGTCTGTGGTAAACTACTCATAACTCATTGGAGAGGCCTTGGAGATGATGTAGAAGCCCTCCGTGATCGATTCCCCCTCCGGCGGAGCGCCGGAAAAGGCTCCAAGATGGGATCTCACGGGTAAAGAAGGTTGCGGTGGTGGAAATAGGGTTTCGTGGTGCTCCTTGATGTTTCCAGGGTACGGAGGTATATATAGGCGAAGGAGGTTGGTCAGGGGAGCCATGAGGGGCCCACAAGGGTGGGGGGCGCGCCCTCCTACCTCGTGGCCACCTTGGCTGCTCTTGACGTCCACTCCAAGTCTCCTGGATTGCATTTGTTCCAAAAAGATCGCTCCCAAAGGTTTCATTCCATTTGGACTCTGTTTGATATTCCTTTTCTTCGAAACACTGAAGTAGGCAAAAAAAATCAGCAATTTGGGCTGGGCCTCCGGTTAGTAGGTTAGTCCCAAAAATGATATAAAAGGGTAAAGTAAAGCCCATAAACATCCAAAACGTGTAATATAATAGCATGGAACAATAAAAAATTATAGATACGTTGGAGACGTATCAATGGTACGTAGCGTCGACCAAGCACAGAGATAAGAAAGGACACTTCTCTCTATTAGCTAGCTAACACAATATATGAAACCTCTAAATTAACCCTACAAAAACCCCAAAACCACCAACCCCCGCCCCCCTTAAAAAAAACCCAGCCCGTGAACTGCTGACGCGTGGAAGCCTTTTGGTCCCGGTTGGTGGCACCAACCGGGACAAAAAGGCCCTCCTGCCAGGGCAAGCCGCAACGGTCACGTGGAGCCCCATTTGTTCCGGTTCGTGGACGAACCAGGACTAAAGGTATTGGGCTTTAGTACCGACCCTTTAGTCCCGGTTCGGCAACCGGGACAAATGGGCCTCATGAATCGGGACAAATGGGCCTTTTTCTACTAGTGTAGCCAATAAATGGTATATATGACAACTGGGATTATTATAATCACCGCCCACTTCACAACTTATATTATGAAAATGTTTGAATGGTAAATAAAATTATATAATTTTTAAGAAACTGGCGGCATGAATTCTAGGATGTCAAGTACGTTGAAAAAAACCGTGCAATATTTTCCTAGTTCGCCACACGAAAATTCAGCTGATTTTGTGTATATTAAAAATGTGTAATTTTAATAATTATATATGCTCAAAAAACAAGAATTTAGTTGCAACAAAAGACACTATGGACATAGTGGAGATCCGAATGCACATTGCCGGTTGGATGGTGTAGGAGGACTTCCCATCAATGACGATTGATCACATATATTTTGGAGGAACCTGTGATGTGGTACAACACTAGCTAGCTAGCTAGCTGGTTTTCCAAATGAGCAGTGAGCACTGACCAAACTAAAGTGCTATGCAGCTGCATCAGATAATCTTTTCCAAAGGGAAAGAAAGATGAGAGATACATCACTCTTTGCCCAAAGACATAAAACGTGTGAATCAGAGCAAGCCGGAGAAAAAGCAACATCTATTTATATATAAAAAGTGCTTGACGGGCTCACCAGAAAAAAGAGAATTTCTTAGAAAATTCCACAAAAATCAGAAACATCCAGCCATTTATTTAATACACTAAAAATTTACAGCCATTAGATGTGTTTTAAGTGAAAATAATTACCCACCATTGCCATTATGAGAAAAAACATAAAATTCACGTACCTTTAATATCAATTCTACATAGGTGACGTGACTTGCATAGGTCTTCCACACACATGAAAAAAACTACAGACATGCGTGAGTGCCTTGGACTTTCCTCCCAAATAATGAAGCTGCATGTATGACGTGGAATGAGGAAAAAAACATCATTTTGTTATTCCATCTACCATAACTTTTCCTCCTCACGCTGACACGCTCTCGGTGCTGCCACCGCCGCCGCCGTTCAGCCCTGCAAGGATCTTTAGCTTCATCGATGGCAGGTAATGAAACATCTAAGAGCTGCACTTTCATGGAACCTCTGTGTTGCTCTCTGTTATGAATCTGTAGTATGGTATGCACATCAGGATAAACGACATTGCAATCTCACCTGATGCATGGATCCATAGATCTTTAGCTTTTTAGTAGATGCTTGATCGTGGAGCTAGGTACTTGTACGTGACAGTTATATGTTTTAAAAGCTCCATCAATTTTTGTATAACATATACAGCATAAAATCTCTTGTCAGCATTGGCGTCTATTTATATATAAAAAGTGCTTGACGGGCTCACCAGAAAAAAGAGATTTTCTTAGAAAATTCCACAAAAATCAGAAACATCCAGCCATTTATTTAATACACTAAAAATTTACAGCCATTGGATGTGTTTTAAGTGAAAATAATTACCCACCACTGCCATTATGAGAAAAAACATAACATTCACGTACCTTTAATGGGCTCACCAGAAAAAAGAGAATTTCTTAGAAAATTCCACAAAAATCAGAAACATCCAGCCATTTATTTAATACACTAAAAATTTATAGTCATTAGATGTGTTTTAAGTGAAAATAATTACCCACCATTGCCATTATGAGAAAAAACATAACATTCACGTACCTTTAATATCAATTCTACATAGGTGACGTGACTTGCATAGGTTTTCCACACACATGAAAAAAACTACAGACATGCGTGAGTGCCTTGGACTTTCCTCCCAAATAATGAAGCTGCATGTATGACATGGAATGAGGAAAAAACATCATTTTGTTATTCCATCTACCCTAACTTTTCCTCCTCACGCTGACACGCTCTCGGTGCTGCCACCGCCGCCGCCGTTCAGCCCTGCAAGGATCTTTAGCTTCATCGATGGCAGGTAGTGAAACATCTAAGAGCTGCACTTTCATGGAACCTCTGTGTTGCTCTCTGTTATGAGTCTGTAGTATGGTATGCACATCAGGATAAACGACATTGCAATCTCACCTGATGCATGGATCCATAGATCTTTAGCTTTTTAGTAGATGCTTGGTCGTGGAGCTAGGTACTTGTACGTGACAGTTATATGTTTTAAAAGCTCCATCTATTTTTGTATAACATATACAACTTAAAATCTCTTGTCAGCATTCGAGGAAGGATATGTAGCCGGTCAGCATTGTGTCCAACTACGTGAGTAAGACCATGGATACTGTCACATGTAATGGCATGCCTCGAAGATTTTTTTTGTAACATGTTTAGGTTGATGCTAAGTTAACATAAGCTTTTCTTTTTTCTACGAAAATAAAGGCAAGTTGATGTCGTTCTTTTCATGTGCTGCGTTTTCTTCTCTACAGACATTAACATTGTAGTAGTTGAACCAAACGGTGAGAAAACGAGAACCTTGCTTTTATTTCATTTTATTATCATTAGAAACTACATGCATAATATATAATTGTAAACCAGCCTAGCTTCTCACTTAGCACAAATACATACGTCTCTATAGGAAGTTTGGGATCTGTTCTACCTCTCTCCAGGTCAGCTTTCATATGATTTACGACAAGCTCTACCATGCCAACATAATTCAAGCAATTAGTGTTCGAGGTAGAATACTACAGTTAGGATTTTCTGCATATGCATAGTCAGATACATTCTCTTCACATCGACGGGTGAATTTATTCTATTAGAAATTCGTGAGCTATGTAATGGTTTGTGTACAAGCTACGCATATTGACTTCAGATTTTTAGTAGATGAAGCACCAAATCCACACGGAGATGATCATTTTGATGGAATAGTGAAGAATCAGATCTATTATTCTATTACAGATATCTTTACTTGGTTGAGATTTGCTGACGATAAAAAAGGAGGCCCACAAGTGAATATGATATATTGATTTATATGGTAATTAGTTCCACGTCAGCAATGATGCTCTTCAGTAGGTAATGCATAATCACGTTGAAGTTTCTCACAAGTTTACAACCTTCACATTTTCACTGTTTTTGTCATACCATACGTCTCTACAGTGTGTGGACATAATTTAGATCATTTATATGATGTTGCTCATCTTTCAGGCACAAAGTTTGTGCTATAGCCTATAGTTAGTCATCATTGGATTTTTCAAGAGGAGTCTCTTCTTTGTCATAGTTCCTTATCAGGTTATAACATATAACTCACTTGATCTAAGCGTTTTCCCATTACAACGCACATGTTAAATTAGGACCAGCTCCTAAATCTTTCTAGTCATCATAGTATTTACTATCATAAGAATGAATTCGTATTTATTACTAGAAGAATGAATTTACGTCGATATATAAGTGACACGTGCACTGAATTCGTATTTATTACTGGAAGAATGAATCTACATCAACCAGATATATATATATATATATATATATATATATAAGTGACATGTGTACTGTGATGTGTGAGAAACATTGCTGCATAAAGTGTCAAAGTATAGGTTGGGCCAATTACATTATTAGATTCTAATATAAATTGACCTCACTCTTTTAATATTCTTGGCTGGCAATATAGCTGTAGATTAATCCACCTTATTACAAATACACTTCCTTTGTGTTAAACAGTTAAAGTAGTATGTAGCTAGGTCATTTAATGAAGGTCTGGTAGGTAAACAAATGACTTTTGATATTTTTCAAATGTTTTTATTCGTTTTGTTATAAGAAAATCACTTCAACCTCAAGATGTCCCTTTTTCAAAGGAGGGAGGACTGTTCAATATCTTTCATCAAGCGTAAAAAGGGGCTACACTTTAATGTACAAGTGCCATAAGTCGTAAAGGACCACGGCTACAGGAGAGAACTGATCCAAGATGAGTAGTTTATGCACAACAAGTGTGAGAGGGGCTACAAAGATAGCTCCCTCGAACAAAATATTCCATGTCGTGAAGGAGCGATCCTGATGTTCAAAGGTAAAATTGTATCTCTCCACTTAAATATACAAAAATATATAGATGAGACCATGAAAAAAAGCTAGACCCACGAATATTTTTATTGATGGATAGAGCATAGAATGAGTACCGATTTTTTAATGAAAATTCATTGACTTGCATAATTTTAACAAACCCTAATGTTAATGATCTATAATAACAAACCAAAATTAAATATTCTAAAAAAGTTCAGCTTGCACACATGAATTAAAGATGTATCTCGCCCATGTGACATTCCATTTAGCATAAATTTGTGATGGCCATAGAACTTTATTATTCCTGCCACATATAATTAAATAAGTATATATATGCAAACATAATTTTTATTCCAAGAACTTGTGACAGACTAAAGAAGGTGCCCTCGCATTGTGGGGGCCACTTAAAGATAAAACCATGTTTCTAGCTAAGAGAAAACCATGTTTCTAGAGGTCTTATATTTGTAAATTACATCACATTTGGTTCAAATTTTGGTAGAAAAATAAAATAATATGTTCTCACTATCGAACTTCACAAAATCTTGCCCGCGCATCGAGCGGGTCACTTTGCTAGTTGTCACAAAGAGAAAAAGAGAGAAAAGGCTAACTTTGTCACAAAAAGATAAGGAGAAAAGGCTACTACCTAATACTCCCTCCATTCAGAATTGTAGTGCGTGTATTTTTTTGGCTGAGATTCCAAATTGCAGTGCGCATTTGCAGCCACATGCATGTTTGGACGAAACTGACCCTGGTTTAGAATCTCCTCTCTATAGTGCGTAGGACAGGCTGCTGCAGCGAGGCTGCTTTCGTCCATACTACAACATCCATGTCATGCATTGGTATTGGAACTAGAATGTATGCGCACTATAGAGGAAGGGAGCACTTAGTTTAAACATGAGCATCTATAGATGAATAGGAGTACTTAGTTTAAACATGAGCATATATGCATTCCCGGTTGAGCTTTGGTTATATAAGGCGTACTCAGTGAAAAGTGAATACTCGTCGATCAGTCGATCGGGAGGAGAAGCTAGGCATGTCGACGAATGCAGGGAAGAAGGTGTACATTGTTGCAATGGTGATACGGGTGATCTACACCGGCATGTACGTCGTCTCCAAGGCGGCCTTCGACGGCGGCATGAATACCTTTGTCTTCATCTTCTACCGCCAGGCAGCCGCCAGTCTTCTCTTGCTACCCCTCGCCATCCTCCTTGAAAGGTAATTCACTAACTATTTAGTTACTTAGTTACTTGATCTGGATGTAATTCACCACCTAAAATTAGGTCATCCCCCTTAATATCTATGAATGTCAACGATTTTGCAGGAGAAACGCTCCACCCATGTCACTGTGGTTGTTCACCAAGATATTCATGTATGCTTTACTCGGATAAGAGTAAGAGCACGACACCATTAACATTGCCTGCGGATTCGTCGTTTGCTTTTGCTTAAATTGATCGAGGAAGTGATCATATATACATGCGTACTTGCAACAGTAACAAGTATTGCACACGTACGCAGGAACACGGTGAGCATGAACCTGCACAACATGAGCCTCAAGTACACCTCCGCGACGGTGGCTTCAGCCACGAGCAACTCCATCCCCGTCTTCACCTTCCTCTTCGCCGTCCTCCTATATTACGAAGCCATCAAGCTCCGCACCGCCTCGGGCGCAGCAAAGCTCGCCGGCGTCGCGCTCTGTGTCGCCGGGGTCCTCGTCATCGCCCTCTACGCCGGCCCGCCGCTCAACCCCCTCAACCACCACCGCGCCTTCGCCGCCGCCATGGCCGGCGGGAAGCAAGGGGATTGGATGGAAGGCACGTTCCTGATGCTCCTGGCCAACCTGACGTGGTCGCTCTGGATCGTCCTCCAAGCGCGCCTCCTCACGGAGTACCCCAATAAGTTGCTGGCCACGACACTGCAATGCCTGCTCAGCACGCCACAGTCCCTCGCCCTGGCGGCTGCTGTGACCGCTTTCGGGAAGGACATGTCCGTCGCGTGGAGGCTACGGCTGGATGTGGGGCTCGTCGCCGTGGCCTACTCCGGGTTCGTGGTGACGGGGGTGTCCTTCTACCTGCAGGCATGGTGCATCGAGAGGCGAGGCCCCGTGTTTCTGGCCATGACTAATCCGGTAGGGCTCGTGCTCACCATGTTCTGCTCCTCCTTCTTCCTCGGTGAGGTCGTTCACCTCGGCAGCGTCCTTGGCGGGGCGCTGCTGGTCGCCGGGCTGTACAGGGTGCTCTTGGGGAAGAGCAAGGAGCATCAACAGTCACCACCGCCACTGCCGCCTAGACTAGCTCCTGCATCAGCAGCGTCTGACGTTAAACAAGGATGCTGCAGTAGTAACGCTCGTAATGGTGACAAGGAGGATAAGATAGAGTTGGAGGAGAAGAATATCAAGATGGCTTCACAGGTGTAGCTGTGACATACAGGGTTCTCTTACCGGCATGCATCAAGCAGGTCGGCCACGAGTTGTTAGTTTGACAGAGACTCTTGAGTGAAATGTATAATAGTTCACCCATCTGAGCACAAGGAATGTATTACTGGAAACTTTATTAACGAACATCTAGTAACAAACTCCCCATTCAAGCTGTTGCCCAAGCAATTCCAGTGTTTGCAATGTCAGTATTCTGTATTCCGAAAGGGATCTGCAAGGAGATTACAGATATGATTGCGGAGTTCTGGTGGGGAGATGATGAGGATCATAAAAGAATGCATTGGTATACGTGCTGGAAAATGTGCTACCCCAAAATTGAAGGTGGTATGGGATTCAGGGATTTGTACTCTTTTAACCTGGCAATGCTCTCAAAACAGTGTTGGCGCCTGATTACTAACCCTGAGTCCCTTTGTGCTCGAGTGTTAAAGGCAAAATACTACCCAAATGTTGATTTACTTCATGCAACACTTAAAAACGGTGCTTCATTCACATGGCAGAGTGTGATGAAGGGACTGGAGACTTTCAAGTTGGGATATATCTGGCGCATTGATACTGGAGAGAGTGTCAACATTTGGCAGGATCCATGGATACCTGCAAGTCCATACCGAAAGGTAATCTCAAGTCGGGGCCAATCTATCCTAACCTCAGTTAGGAAGCTACTGGATCCTTATACAGGAACATGGGATGAGGATATCATCAGATCTACCTTTAATCCGGTGGATGTTCAAAGGATATTACTGATTCCAGTCAACACTAATTCCTTAGATGATTTCATTGCATGGCATCCTGAACGTAACGGCATTTTCACTGTTCGATCAGCGTACAAAGTGCAATGGAGCGATCTTTTAGGGCACATGCAAATAGGACAGGGCGTCCAACGGGCTCTCAAACTCCGGAGATTTGGAGGAAACTTTAGAAACTCAAGATCCCACGTAAAGTTTCTATCTTTTGTTGGCGGGCATCGCATGTAATTATCCCCCTAAAATCCATTCTCGCAAATCGCCATGTTGGAAGTGAAAGCGGGTGCCCAATATGCCATGGAGGGGCTGAAGATATTAAACATCTTCTGTTCAGCTGCATGCATGCGAAGGAATTATGGAGAAGTTTGGGAATATTAGAAATTGTTGAACAAGCTATGGAGGGGCAGCGATCAGGATCGGTGGTCCTGGAAAATTTGCTGTTGATGGATGATCGCTCGCTTGCTCTTAAGCCTGGCTTATATGTCAAACAAGTCATTGCAGTGGGAGGATGGTATCTCTGGTGGATCCATCGTGAGATCACACATAATGGCTCACCTCCACTAATCTCCAGATGGTCTATATCAGTAATGGCAATTGCTAAAAATTTCCAGGAAGCAAATCATAAACCCCGAGACAACCAGATACAGAGATGGACAAAACCAGAACCGAAGTTTGTCAAGGTGAACGTTGATGCAACATTCCTTGAGAATGAGAGGGCAGGGGCAACAGCTGCAGTAATCAGAGATGAGAAGGGGAAGTTCTTGGCAGCTCAATGCACCTTTTTACCACACGCTGTGGACGTGGTATCCTCTGAAGCTCAAGCGATGAGGGATGGACTTGTATTGGAAAATTCCTTGGGCTTTCCTAGAGTTGAAGCTGAATCAGATTCTACAACGGTGATTGAACAATGCTCAGGCCAAAACAGATGGTGGGATGTTGCTGCAGTTCTCTTCGCCGAGTGTGTGGAAATGGCATCGATGATTGGGAAGGTTAAATTCAGGCATTGTGGTCGTGAAACGAACCAAGTAGCGCATGTGCTAGAAAATTATTGTTATTGTAATAAGCTTAGTAGGAGTTGGGCTAACGATCCTCCAGATTGTGTAGTACCCAAACTCCTCGATGATGTAATCCCGTTTTAATTCGTAATAAAGCTAGCCATGATGGCCTTCCCTAAAAAAACATCTAGTAACAAACTAACGAATGACCTACATTGTGCCCCTTTAGGAGTAGGGAAGATCTTTGTGGTTTAGTGTCGGTAAGAGAACTCACAAAATAGACACATGCTATGTAATGAGAATTTTGTGTAGCTCAACAGCAAGCTCTTTGATCATAGTATAATGTGTTTTCCATAGTCTTGCTTGTCCTCGCTCTGTTATTGTGCGTCCTTTATTTCTCCATTTGACCTCTTCCTAGAGTTTATGTTCCATGAGTCACCACAGTCATCTTTGCTCAGCCAAGTAAAGTATAATCGGTTCCATTGCGCATTATGGTGGTTTTTCTCTGCTAGGAGTTCACAGGTCGGCCCTTTTGTGCGATGACACATATCATTCCATGTAGTTGAGATATTTGTGTTTGAATTTTAGTTTGGTGGATGAACCTTTTGGAAGTGGGAGTATATATACAAACTACATCGAGCGCAACCCCAGAGGGCTGAAGATAATCTCGTTTTCTCGATCCATGGAGAAGCTTCGAGGCTTGTATCTATCGGGCCAAATAGATTATGTAATTATTCCACAAGCATTCATGGGATGTACTTTCTTTAGTAAGGTAACTATTCATGAACCCGTGCACCTGCACGGGCTAGCACTTTTGATATTGATTGTGTGCGAAAAAATTTAATGTCAGAAGTGTTAGAAAAACTTAAAATTTTTGTATGGGTTGTTAATACGCTTTTATGTAACTATTCATTTGGTTAGGCACAGAGACAAATTGAATTATATTTTTCCAACTTCTTTGTGAATACAAAGCATGCATACATTACGCTTTCTTGATTGTTAGTTGTGCAACAACATTCTATTAACATTCTTGATGTTTGATGGCAAACAGCCTTGAATTTATAACCGATATATAGATAAGAGGATGGAACTTTGTTAATGTTTGTAGAAATTGGTGGACAACATAAACAATAGCAATTGCAAAAAGAGTGCATGTGCTTTAAATTGGTACACCATAAGTTTGAGTTGCCAAAACGAAATGTTGTGTTTGTTAGCGTATCTTGTATTATTTATTGTTCATCATGTCGGAATTTGATCTTCAAATTTATGGATGTCAAGTATATACTATGTAGATTAGTATTGTCCGTACGACATCCATGCAGTAGTATATCAGCAACCTAGCAAAGGACACATTTTTTGTCTTGACTATAAGCAGGCCACTTAAAACAGCGAATCCATGAAGAATGTTCTATCAATAACACATGCATC
>NC_057810.1:39502415-39508017 GCF_018294505.1 Triticum aestivum
GGGTCTCTTCAAGGTAAACTACTCTCTCCAACCGCTTCTCTCCCGAAGAGAATAGATAGCGACTTTCAAATGTACGGTTAATATTGAGTTGTTATTTCCCTAAAAAAATACTTTCAAGTTCAGAATATGTCCATTGTACTTTTTATTTATTTTAATTCAGATTGAAGGCTAAGAAAATACATGCACCAGCTCCTATTCAATCAGTAACAGATGACATATTTTGAACACATAATAAAATGAAATAAAATTATATAATATTCAAAAAAATTGTTCAATTTGTAATCATGACAATTCAATACATTTCCTCATATATGTGCATGTGTATTTTAGAGTAGAATTGTGTGTTTGGTGATGTTTTCAATAGTTATTCTTTTCTACTTATAAGAAAAAATAAGGACACATTAGTAGCCATATTTTATCCTCTTCATGCAGTAGAATACTTCCCTTTTTGTATGTCGTTTCAGGAAGAGAACTACAGTAAGTTCTTGAAAAAAAACTTCAAAACTAAAATAACATTTGTTATTTTATTATCTACCAGCGCTAAAATACCACTGTCTTTTTCTTTGAGAAGTTACATTTTTTTCACACAAGTTTAAGATCGCACCAAGTACAACTCACGGTGTATCTAATAGTACAATAGCAAATATATTGATATGGGCACGTTAGTATCGGGAAGTATACGTGCAAACAGCCACACAGACCATCTAAAAAATGCATTATAGAATTCGCCACACGTACATGCATGCATCATGAAAAATAAATTAGTTAAGTAGAAAATATATTCAGAGTCAAACCTTTCCAGTGGTTTAGCAATTAGCAAATCTGAAACATCTAAATGTGTCATTCTTTTGCCTATGAATACATTGATCGATGTAGCCAGCGTCTGGCGAGGAAGCACTTTTTGAACGCGCGACTGGTCGCCGCCAACTCTAGGCATGAGCGTGCAGCCCGGGCACTTCCCATCAACAGGTCACGGCAACCTCATCCACATCCTGGCTCAGCAAGGACGGAGCTTCTCGGCAAGAGCCTGCGATCAATTGAAGCCTGTCATCTCTTTGCATGAGGATTGAGCCAGAGCGCTTCCTATCAGCAAGTTTCCTTCTTTTTTCAAGTTTTCTTTTTTTTAAAAGCAGCATCTATCTATACCTATACTAATTACAGACTCCCAAGAAATTACCACGTTAATTAGAAATTAGGAGCCGTTTATCTGGTGGGAGATTATATCTAACGAAGAAAAACAATAGATGCCAGAAGAATCAGATTCTAAAGTATTTTGTCGTCCCTTCTTCTTTTGTCTCTCCCCATGATGGAAAGTATTCCATCTGCCCGTCTCTCTCCCCCGTGGAAAACCAAATCTCTAGCCCACCGTCCTTCCTCTCCATTATTTCCATCTAATCCCCATGGAACTATTCCATCGTCCTTTCCTCTCTCAATCCCTCTCCCACATAGTATAGAAACCAAACTAATGTAAAGCAAGCAGGGCATGGATCTAAAAAACCAAGCGGGGTGATGGATCTGGCGTGGTAAAGAGGCTTACTGCCTCAAATTTGTTTTACCGATCTAGATCTGATTCGTTCCTAAAACTATTTTGCATTAATTACGTTTTTGCCGTTCTGCCATCTAATTTTTTTAATTTGGATTCTGATTAAAAAAATGCATCTTTCTTGTGATATGGTTGTGCTCGAATTCAACCTAATCACGATTTGGATCAAACCCTCAATCTTCCGATGTACAATTTGAGGTTGTGCTTGAATTCAACCTAATCACGATTTGGATCAAACTCATAATCTTCTGACGTACAATTTCTGGATGCCTCATCGAGATCGGACTGGAGCATAACTATGCCCAGCAAGTGTACTTATAATTAATATCTCTTGACTATATATGATTCCCTCGGGAGGCGCAAGGTTTCTAACGCCCTAGACCCAGTTTCCCAGGTCACATCTCTCCCGGGACATGGGCAGCCGTTGCACAAGAAACTGTTTCAATTGCAGACTACATGCTCAGATCCATGCCATAGCATATATCATGTACGCCATGGATGCATGCATATTGTGTAACCTGATCAGCAAGCTAGGACGTCAGACAGGTAAGTATTCATCGGTGTAATCATATCTTTCTACAAATGTATAGATCTTCCACTGCCACGTTTATCTTCTATTCTCCACCACATGGAACTGGAATATTTGTAAAATTTGTGCTGGGATAAGCTGGTCAATGCAAGTTAGCAAAGTAATTACAACTCTTTGAATATACAGAGATAGAAAATTTAGTTTTTACACTACAGGGTGAGAAGGTCAACAAAATTGATGTGGATTCCTTTTGTCGTGTATTGTCATAGTAACATCAAAAACTGTTCGGTATTTTATATTTGTGTATTTCGTATTAAAAGGAGATAAGTAATTCTATATGTGTATGTTTGTTTTATAGGAAAGTTAATGTCAAGTGCATACAAAGTAATCGCTGTCATATATAGGTGCAAACAGAGTTTATGCCGATTTGAATACCATCAGCTAATTGTGTATCTTTCTGTCTCCTGTGGAGATGGGGGTGAAACATAAACTGGTTAGCAAACAGGGGAAAGAGAGATCAAAGTAAAGACTCCACAGCTCCTATGGAGATGAGGCGCCGAGTTTCTGTATGAGACAGCATAATCTGGAGAGATATCAATTGTAGCACTAAATTTGTATATGCACTGAACACCGAGCAGAAGTCTCTGATTGAGGAATGAACATGCCTGCTCTTAGCTTATTTCCTTGGAACAATGATGTAAGACGATTCCTTAATTTTGATTTTGATTTGGTGCAAACATACAGACGCAGTTCAATAAGTTAATAAGGATTGATCAGGGTAAGGTACTAGCATTGCATTTTTTGTACTGGCTCTTAATTTATTTGCTTTTCAGTGGATATCGTTGATTCAATTGAAGAGATTTTTGTGCAGTTTGTATTATTTGACACGTCTGTGCAAAACGCAAGTAATTGCTACAGTACCATTTTGGTTGCTCCAGGCAAAGATGCTTGTACACAACATTCAACTATTTTCTTCCGGTGGGACACAGGTACAAGGATTTAAGCACCTTGATTGATTCATGGAGGCCGCACCAAACGAGGCTGGCTAGCCTAAGCTTGCTACTGGATCGATCGGCCAGAAGAACGGAACACACGCCCGCAGACCCATGTCCGAAAGGGACAAGGCCGCTAAGTAATATATCCCAGTTTGTTCTAACAATTAATTTCCTCTGCTTCCTGATGCTATTTACTAACTGAACTTAGGAATGCGAGAAACGTCATAGTGTAATATGACTTGCTGGAGCAAGATTAAATTGCTAGACCAAGGTCTACATCTATATTCCCTTATGTTTTTCACTTACATTGTTTGTTGTCCTATCCATTTTTATGGCATTCCTAGCAAAAGAAGAAAAAAACAAGGATGATTTTAAATGACAAGCAAGAAAATGTATTGAGAATATCCTTGGCTTATTTCTTCTTTGCTACCCAGATTTTGCTGCATCCAGCATGTCATCCACAGAACATGATCATATAAATGTATGCTAAACCAAATATGCAAAGCTGCTGCTTGCAAAACATGATGTATACCAACACGTTTATTTATCAGTCTATTTTTGTTTGTGGGTGTAATTATGGTTTTGTTGATGTACTCGACAATAGAAACATTATCCTGCTTGGCATAATATGTTATTCTCTACCGCCTGTCTTCATGTTGTTAACTGAAGTTTACATTTTTCATAAACGCTCTAATGAGCACAGTTGATGAGATTGCATCCATTCTTAATTACTTGCATGCACCTTATCAATAACATTTTCCTACGCTACAAACCTAATCCATATAATCTCGCCTGTCACTATCGTTCCTTTCACGAACATTGCTGTCATAGAAAAACAGTTTCGAAATAAACTGTTTGGTTCATCCAAATTTTGTAGCTCATAAAACTGTAATGTGGGGAGCAAGTCAATACAAATCTAACCTTAGCGAAAGCATCAAGGTAGGCAAGGTTACATGAAGAGTTTAAGTTGGTAACTTGCCAATATACATGGTGTATGTAATCTCTACATGCTTACCTTGGAGTAGTGCCACTACTCTTATCTACCAACATCTAATGATTTTTTTTAGCCTCTTCTCTTATCTACCAACATCTCTCAGTGATATACATTCCCGCCAAAATTGTTTATTTTATGTTTATAATCCTAAACTTTCATGATGCATTTTGATTCAGAATAACTTTTCAAATGTAATATTTAACTATAATAGTATGAGCTTTATTTAAGTGTAACATAGAGTGGCTTGCCCGTGCATTTGCACGGGTTGACGACTAGTACGTACATAATCATGTTTCTCCAACTCCTCTATCATTAGCAGTACTGTATACAACTTGGACTCTTCCATCACGTTTATACAATCTGAGCCATTTACATGAAGTTGCACCTACCATGGCCATTAGAAGTATTGTATACAACTTGGACTCTTCCGTTACGCTTATACAATCTGAGCCGTTTACATGGAGCTTCATGTATCATCAACGGATAAAATCTCTTTTTCTAGAGTTAATTTGGTGCCTCGTATGGTGCCTCCAATAACAAAATATAAGTGTCCCTACACATCTCTACAAAGTGATCACCTTTTAGTTCTACCTTGGTGGGTGACGCATTAGCTTGCACTCATATATCTCAGAAGTTGGCTTGGGCATCCGTGTTAACTTCGCAGTTGTACTGATCTTGTTTTTTGGTGATGCCCGTCATGTGTTGGTAAAGTATTCATGACAAAACTATTTACTGTTATTTTGTCCACATATCTCAATGCCCCTCCTACCCACAAATACGAGGGACGTGTGCCACCAAGAGACAGAAGTTCCCGTCCGTTGTGTAATGCCATTATGTGGGACTAATGTTTAGATTTTTTTCCCCACTGCATAACAAACATGATACTATTGCGGAGTCATAAGTACTTTTCTAGAGTGGAATTCGGAGGGTGGAGAGGGGGGGGGGCTACTTGGAATCCCTTTTGTTGTGCAACACATTAGGTGCACGTGTCTAGTATCTCTATGCTTGGCACCATTTTCTTAGCCTCACACCATTAACCTTCTTTTAATCTTGATGAATGAGTTGCTTGGAAACACTTCGGCTGACCCATAAACGAGGATCTCACCATAAAGTCGAAATTTGCACTTTCATCTAGAGTATAGCACCAGTCATGTAAGTCACATGTATAAAATGTATAATGCAACTTCTAGATGTTATTTGAAAAATAAAAATGATAGATAAAGGTGTTAGGTGAGTTTCGATGAAGCACTAATGTCTGAGCAACGCTATGTGCACTTCTTCCATTTCTACTTCCTCCGTTCCTTAATATTTGTCTTTCGAGTGATTTCAAATGGACTATCACATATGGATGTATATAGACATATTTTAGAGTATAGATTCACTCATTTTGCTCTGTATGTAGTCACTTGTTGAAATCTCTAGAAAGACAAATATTTTGGAACGGAGGGACTATAAAGTTGGACTCCTGTCTAGCAGGGACGACGCACAAAGCTGTAGATTAAGTATACTTGACTATCTCCTTTACTTCTAGACCTTTTTAT
>NC_057810.1:39508348-39513691 GCF_018294505.1 Triticum aestivum
CAGACAGAAGAAAAATAGGTTTTGCCAAATGTTAGTTTCTGGGAGGTATCTAACATTGTTAAATGCTCTAGAATCTCTGGAGCTACTAGGTTTTGCCAACAATTAAAATGATATTTTAGTACTTCTTGTTCCAGTTCTTACCCTATACAAAGACTACTTTATTGCACCAACTTATATACTACAGCGCAAACTTGCCTCCAGCAACCATAAAATAAGCTAATGACTTACTTAGTAAATGGTTTTACTAGCTTGTTACCGAGGATGTGTATGGCAAACCATCTCGCACAAAAAGTATTTAGTCCCAAAAGCTACGTCTCAAGCAAGTTGGAAGCCTGGGGATCGCATTTTTCGGCATGACCCTTAGCGGCAAAGAGAGATTTTTTTAATTTTCGTTCGTTCATGTTCGAGGATAATACCGATATTTTCTTCTAGGGGGAGAAGTTATTGGGAAACTCTACTATCCGGAACACTATCCAACATCGTACTAAATTGCTTTCAATAAGGATGATACTCTTTTTGCAAGTTCTAAGCTCCTCCCCATCGGATATATCTTTTTGGTAGGATTTGCTTGGCCACTGCCTTCTGCCATGGCACAATCTTCTAGTCCATTTGGATTCGATGCACCTGAAGCAAGGATGGGATGAACCTAAAGCGAAATGGGTCTTCCACAGTCGTCTCCATGAATAAGGCGCTTTTGCACTTGACTCGAGTGGAAAATATAGATCACTCATGTTAAGATTTTTTATGTGGTACCATCGTTGTGGAGTTGAACTAACAAAGGAGAACCTCACGCTTCATAATTGGTTGGAAAGCAAGAAGTATTGATTTTGTGCTCATGATGAGACAACCTAATTCTCTTCTTCTAGTGCAATTTTCATGCGTTCAACATTGTAAATCCGTCAAATAGCATCCAATTCGTATCCATCAAGTTGCTACTATATATGGTCACTGGCTCGATGGTATAGCTAACAAGTTTAGTACACTAATAAGGGTGGGAGCGTTTCTCTTACTATGGTCGCTTTTGCTATGTTAAAATGATATATTCCTAATAGTAAAACTTCATCTCCCTTACAGGTTATGTACCGTTGTAAGCATTGGCTTTGTACGTTGTCTACGCTACATATAATGGAGTATTGATTGATGTTTACGGCAATGCATACGTGGTTAGAGCAGATGGCCCAATAGATTCTTACCCAACATGGGTGGCAGCATAGTCTAGAAATAGGACTTCCACCCTCAACATAAGCATTTTCAATGCTTTCTTCTTATATTGTGCGTTTTTCATGTTGGCTGTATACAGAGAACGTGTGTACACTTATTTTGCGTTGTAACCACTTGATGACACATTAACCTATTGGTACTCCCATCTGTGGTGATAGTTACCTAGCAACAAAGGAGATGGCCATGCATATTTAAATTAGTCCTCCCAGATAGACTGCGAATCCAACTTTTTGGATACGAAGTCAGTGCACATAGCATCTCTTGGACGTTCCTGCTTCATCAAAATTCACCTAACAATTTGTACATATTTTTGCCATTTTAAGTGTTGTAGTTCCCAGATAAGAAGCATCAAGATGTTTCATTATGCATTTTACATATGTGGGGTGTTGTTATATCATCTCTAGAAGTTGGACCCAAGGTGAAGCTGCTTTTTCTTGGGAATAACACACGCAGATGTTCATTTCATTAGCGAAAAGGGGAGTAGAGTCTAGTGAGTGGGCCAAGCAACCTAAAAGTTTAAAAGAAACAACTAAATATGGAAACATAGGTCAAACTGTACAAACAACGACATTGCACTACCTAGCAAATAACACTAGTCTACATTATGTCTAGTAATCGTGCACGTGCACGAACATCCAGTTTGATAATATCCAAGATTAACTGCAATTAATATTGATTCCAAGATTTATTCTGCTTAATACAATTAATGTCATTTTTATTATGATTAATGTAATTAACAGGTTTCAAAATTATTGATGTTGTGATGAATACACTATTGGTGTAGTGTGAGACGTTGGGTGTAGGTGGTTGGATGGCTCAGATCATTTGGATTCACCAAACTAGTGTTTTTATAAGTAGTACTCCCCTAACCAAAATGTAAGCTCTATTATCTTATGAAAAGTCAAACTTGTGCATATTTGTCCAATTTTTTAAAAATTATTAATATCTATAATACCACATATGTATAATTAGACCTGTTATGAAATGTATTGTTATATTTTATTTATTTTTATTGCGGATCTTCACATTTTATTATAGAATCCTCATCAAACATACATATGTTTGACTTTTGTGGAAATTTATGCACCTTATATTCTTGGCAATAGTAAGTCTAGCTGTTCACTGAATGTAAATCATATGGTTAATTACACACATGTGCACCAGTCTGATTATTAGATAGACTGTCATTAAATTATCTTCATGATATCATTCCCACCTTTGTTACTATTTTTTCACTGGGTACGAAGCTTCCATCAGGATGCCACATAAGCCCTGCTTGGAGGGACCGGCTCCGCGCACCATGCGGATGTAGCCGTTTTCACCCCATTTTGTCCCCCACGAGTTCTTTATAATCCAGTATTGCATGCGTCTCTTGGGGTCATGATCATGGGTGGTGCCATAGCCGACCACCGTCATTGTATGGGTTCGATTCGTCCCACACGGACCCACAAAGACGCCTCCTCCATAGCGCTGGAAGGCCTTTGGGTCGACAGCCACAATGACAGGTTGGGCCGCCACCGCTTGCAGCAACGCCATCTCATTATTTGGCGGCACCTCTTTAAAGCCATTGATGGTGACGACATGTTTCCGCTTCGGCCTCAAGCAGTAGTCATGCTCATGGGCAACGTATGGGTAGTTAGCAGCTGTGGCGATGCCGCGATGTTTGATCATGTACTTGAAGGCCGATGATAGGTAGCCGCCACGACAGCCGAAACTTCCCTTGTCGCAGTCTATCAGCTGTTGCGCAGACAATGACACCAGGTTTTTAGTCCTGATGGAGTTGATGCCCTCCACTGCTGCTGTCACTGCAAAGGCCCAACAAGCCCCGCACCCTCCTTGCATCTTCACATTTGTCACCGCCGGTGGCCGTTGGCCGTAGCCTCTCATGCGCCAGTCCACATGCATTGGGAAGTTGTCAGGCACGGTAACGTCTCCGTGTGTGAACCAGTCTTGGCATCGCTTCCCACAGTCTGACCTAAGGTTGGAGCAGCTACCATACATGTGGTCAACCTCCTCATCGGTCATGTCACCAAAGAGGTTGAGGCTCATCTTGTAGGGTGTGTCACCTTGGTTGAATTGATGGATCATGCGAGCGTTCTCCTTGAACACTTTGAAGCGCCGGGCCTTGTCGCTGAGGTTGCGTCCCGCATTGTGATGCTCGCACCAGCGCTCATATAGTGCCCATAGGGACTCCTCTGACGCCAAGTCCCTATCTGTGATGTCCATGGTGCTTGTCCTAGGTGTAGTGGCAGCAAGCACGATGGCCATGAGTAATATTGTTGCAATTGCTCTTGCCATTGTATGTTCTAAATGGTTGCTTTGAGTGTCTTAGGTAGCTATCAGGCTAGTGTGGTGTGTGCTATGTAGCTTTGGTCCTCCATATATAGAATTCTCGTGGTGCATGGGAATTTTTTATGTATACCCGGTTTACTCGGAAATGCTGAAGTAGTAGACCGGACCACAGGCAAGGTCGCCACTAGAAGATTTAGAGCTGCATGGTGAATTTAGTAGTAACTGTTTGAGGTATTTCTTCATATCTAGTACACATCGAATCTTTCTATCTCTATCTCTATCTCTATCTCTATATCTCCATCTCTATATCTATCTATCTATCTATAGCACACGCACGCGAGCACACACACATGCATAAGGTACAAATATTCTCAACTCCCGTTCCTAAGAGTTGCAGAATAAATTGCAATGCACAGAGGCTTTTCCTAAATTAACAATTGATTTTCTTAATTAAATAATTAACTTGAATATTTTATCATCGATGGAGAGATGGAGCGCACCGCCGGAGGGATGGTTCAAACTGAACTTTCGATGGTGCCTTCGTGGAAGCGGACAAGACATGAGCTGCTGGTATGATTCTTTATAATTCTGAGGGAGAGGTGATTTTTGCATCTTGCCGCTATTTGTCATCATGTGCGAGCGAACTGGAGGTAGAACTCACTGCTTGTCAGGAAGGGATTTCACTCACACTTGAGTGGAGGACGCTACCTTCAATCCTGGAGACGGACTGCACCATTGCATGGAGCATGCTCAAGGGCGTAGTAGTTGATAGATCACCAGCTGCGGCAATAGTGGAGGAAGCAAAACATATGCTGGGCTTAGGAAGACCACATGAAATAACACATGTTAGGAGATGTTTGAACTGTGTTAGTCATGCACTTGCACAACTAGGGAGGCAGCCTCGCAAAGCAGTCTGGCTGCGCCATGCCCATGAACACATCTTAGCCTTATGTAAGCTAGACTGTAATGCTCCTGGTTGATGAGTGAAGCTTTACAATCGCAAAAAAAAAGTCTAAAATAAATAAACAAATACAATACTACTTTTATGTGAGACCAACACTTGCAGAATGCACAAATAACAAATGCAAAAATGTGACTCGAACTCAAAATTATGCTCTTAAGCACTGGCATAACTAATTGTATTTATAGTTTTGTAGCAATGCACGGACATTATGCTAGTATAGATACAAGCATGTGTAAGCCACAACCACATGACATGGAACTTGTGAGGTGTGTAGAATCTAAGGAGAAAGGCCGTTCAAGATGTACGAATTCCCCCAAATCCATCACTCTTCTCGCTCCGGTGAAGTGAAACAGATTGTCTTGTGAGACTGCAATGGCAGTGTTTCATCTGAATAAGTTTGTGTGGTCTGTTTTCTTTCCCTTTGATTTTGTGGCGGCGGTTCATGGCTGGCAATTGTTGTTGGTGTGGCACTGTATTTTTGTAGAGCAACAGCCAACAGGCAAACCATCACAGCAATTTACTGAATTAGCAGTTCAGACATCATCAGATGCCTACGTGTATAGATAGATGGTATAGTTACGTGCTTACATGTTCTTGTCAATCTGTTATTCACTAGTAGAAAAGGGGGCATTTGTCCCGATTCGTAAGGGCCTTTAGTCCCGCTTCTTGAACCGGGACTAAAGGGTCGTTACTAATGCCTCCCTCATTTAGTCCCAGTTCTAATTGGAACCGGGACAGATGTGCCTCCACGTGGCCGGTGCACCGAGCCCAGGCAGGAGGGCCTTTGGTCCCGGTTGGTGACACCAACCGGGACCAAAAGGCATCCATGTGTCAGCATTTCAGTAGCCGTGGTTTTTGTTTTTGTT